>NW_027437260.1:0-104176 GCF_033239565.1 Halichoeres trimaculatus
TTCTCATAACATCCACAATAGGTTCCTCTGGAGGTCCAACCTCAACGGTATTCTCCCCATTCGAAATGTGGAGGCTGTATAAGACCAATTCAGTACAGACGTCTCTGTAAGGACCACTTCATCATTGAGCTAGAAGCGATAAAAAGCAGGCCCTTCGTTACTAAAGCTACAAGTGAGAAAAGCGACAATGCTTTGTTTCAAATGATACAAGTGAGACAACCTGACCAATTGTGGATATCATGAGAAACAAAAACTTTATGCCAAATTCAAGAAGAAAGAAAAAATTTAATTTGCATTTATAATGTCCTATAAATGCAAAGCTTTGTGTAAGTACACCTTTTTCCAGGAGTGAATGGGTTCAGCTTTATGCATTTTCTGTCTTGTGGTATATATTTTTGTAATAACTGGCATCATTTTGTATTTTAATCTAGTCATATGTTATGTTCAGGGTTGATGTATGTTTATCTGGCAGATAGGATAGCTCCTGTTCCAGCTTGTGTCTGAGATCTCTTTGACCTTGTGTAAACTTTCACCCAGTCTCCTAGCTCCATGTTCTGATTCAACACACACACACTTTATATAGCACATCTCTCTGAAACCTGACACCAGCTGTAGGTTGAGACAGTGGTGTCAGTCTTTCTTTCTGGCCAATTACTGAGACAACCTGACCAATTGTGGATATCATGAGAAACAAAAACTTTATGCCAAATTCAAGAAGAAAGAAAAAATTTAATTTAAAGCCAATATTTCAGTGCTCACCTGATAAATTTGGCTGGACTGCGCTTGTAAAATCCCAGCAGCAACGATGTAGGGCGTCTGCAGACAGTCCTCACATCTCTGAAGAGGATTTGAGGGTGCACCCTAGAGGTTTCAGAGCCCTTGGGCTACGTTTTGTGGAGTTACGGCCAGTTTAATGAGAGGCTAAATACAGGCATAATTTCCTATGAAAAAGTGCCCGCGCAAAATCGCGATTTCCCGAAAATCGGACCCCGAACCCGGTTCTGAGAAAACCCACTGGGGACGCTCCTAGTGACCTGACGGACGCACCCTAGAAGTTTCAGAGCCCTCGGGCTACGTTTTGTGGAGTTACGGCCAGTTTAATGAGAGGCTAAATACAGGCATAATTTCCTATGAAAAAATGCCTGCGCAAAATCGCGATTTCCCGAAAATCGGACCCGAACCCGGTTCTGAGAAAACCCACTGGGGACGCTCCTAGTGACCTGACGGACGCACCCTAGAAGTTTCAGAGCCCTCGGGTTACGTTTTGTGGAGTTACGGACAGTTTAATGAGAGGCTAAATACAGGCATAATTTCCTATGAAAAAGTGCCTGCGCAAAATCGCGATTTCCCGAAAATCGGACCCCGAACCCGGTTCTGAGAAAACCCACTGGGGACTCTCCTAGTGACCTGACGGACGCACCCTAGAAGTTTCAGAGCCCTCGGGCTACGTTTTGTGAAGTTAGGGCCAGTTAAATGAGAGGCTAAATACAGGCATAATTTCCCATGAAAAAGTGTCCGCGCAAAATCGCGATTCCCGAAAATCGGACCCCGAACCCGGTTCTGAGAAAACCTACTGGGGACGCTCCTAGTGACCTGACGGACGCACCCTAGAATTTCAGAGCCCTCGGGCTACTTTTTGTGGAGTTACGGCCAGTTTAATGAGAGGCTAAATACAGGCATAATTTCCTATATAAAAATGCCCGCGCAAAATCGCGATTTCCCAAAAATCGGACCCCAAACCCGGTTCCGAGAAAACCCACTGGGGACGCTCCTAGTGACCTGACGGACGCACCCTAGAAGTTTCAGAGCCCTCGGGCTACGTTTTGTGGAGTTACGGCCAGTTTAATGAGAGGCTAAATACAGGCATAATTTCCTATGAAAAAGTGCCCGCGCAAAATCGCGATTTTCTGAAAATCAGACCCCGAACCCGGTTCTGAGAAAACCCACTGGGGACACTCCTAGTGACCTGACGGACGCACCCTAGAAGTTTCAGAGCCCTCGGGCTACGTTTTGTGGAGTTACGGCCAGTTTAATGAGAGGCTAAATACAGGCATAATTTCCTATGAAAAAGTGCCCGCGCAAAATCGCGATTTCCCGAAAATCGGACCCCGAACCCGGTTCTGAGAAAACCCACTGGGGACGCTCCTAGTGACCTGACGGACGCACCCTAGAAGTTTCAGAGCCCTCGGGCTACGTTTTGTGGAGTTACGGCCAGTTAAATGAGAGGCTAAATACAGGCATAATTTCCTATGAAAAAGTGCCCGCGCAAAATCGCGATTTCCCGAAAATCGGACCCCGAACCCGGTTCTGAGAAAACCCACTGGGGACGCTCCTAGTGACCTGATGGACGCACCCTAGAAGTTTCAGAGCCCTCGGGCTACTTTTTGTGGAGTTATGGCCAGTTTAATGAGAGGCTAAATACAGGCATAATTTCCTATATAAAAATGCCCGCGCAAAATCGCGATTTCCCGAAAATCGGACCCCGAACCCGGTTCTGAGAAAAACCACTGGGGACGCTCCTAGTGACCTGACGGACACACCCTAGAAGTTTCAGAGCCCTCGGGCTACGTTTTGTGGAGTTACGGCCAGTTTAATGAGAGGCTAAATACAGGCATAATTTCCTATGAAAAAGTGCCCGCGCAAAATCGCGATTTCCCAAAATCGGACCCCGAAACCGGTTCTGAGAAAACCCACTGGGGACGCTCCTAGTGACCTGACGGACGCACCCTAGAAGTTTCAGAGCCTTCGGGCTACGTTTTGTGGAGTTACGGCCAGTTTAATGAGAGGCTAAATACAGGCATAATTTCCTATGAAAAAGTGCCCGCGCAAAATCGCGATTTTCCAAAAATCGGACCCCGAACCCGGTTCCGAGAAAACCCACTGGGGACGCTCCTAGTGACCTGACGGACGCACCCTAGAAGTTTCAGAGCCCTCGGGCTACGTTTTGTGGAGTTACGGCCAGTTTAATGAGAGGCTAGATACAGGCATAATTTCCTATGAAAAAGTGCCCGCGCAAAATCACGATTTCCCGAAAATTGGACCCGAACCCGGTTCTGAGAAAACCCACTGGGGACGCTCCTAGTGACCTGACGGACGCACCCTAGAAGTTTCAGAGCCCTCGGGCTACGTTTTGTGGAGTTACGGCCAGTTTAATGAGAGGCTAAATACAGGCATAATTTCCTATGAAAAAATGCCTGCGCAAAATCGCGATTTCCCGAAAACCGGACCCCGAACCCGGTTCTGAGAAAACCCACTGGGGACGCTCCTAGTGACCTGACGGACGCACCCTAGAATTTCAGAGCCCTCGGGCTACGTTTTGTGGAGTTACGGCCAGTTTAATGAGAGGCTAAATACAGGCATAATTTCCTATGAAAAAGTGCCCGCGCAAAAACGCGATTTTCTGAAAATCGGACCCCGAACCCGGTTCTGAGAAAACCCACTGGGGACGCTCCTAGTGACCTGACGGACGCACCCTAGAAGTTTCAGAGCCCTCGGGCTACGTTTTGTGGAGTTACGGCCAGTTTAATGAGAGGCTTAATACAGGCATAATTTCCTATGAAAAAGTGCCCGCGCAAAATCGCGATTTCCCGAAAATCGGACCCCGAACCCGGTTCTGAGAAAACCCACTGGGGACGCTCCTAGTGACCTGATGGACGCACCCTAGAAGTTTCTGAGCCCTCGGGCTACGTTTTGTGGAGTTATGGCCAGTTTAATGAGAGGCTAAATACAGGCATAATTTCCTATGAAAAAATGCCCGCGCAAAATCGCGATTTCCTGAAAACCGGACCCCGAACCCGGTTCTGAGAAAACCCACTGGGGACGCTCCTAGTGACCTGATGGACGCACCCTAGAAGTTTCAGAGCCCTCGGGCTACGTTTTGTGGAGTTACGGCCAGTTTAATGAGAGGCTAAATACAGGCATAATTTCCTATGAAAAAGTGCCCGCGCAAAATTGTGATTTCCTGAAAATCGGACCCCGAACCCGGTTCCGAGAAAACCCACTGGGGACGCTCCTAGTGACCTGAGGGACGCACCCTAGAAGTTTCAGAGCCTTCGGGCTACGTTTTGTGGAGTTACGGCCAGTTTAATGAGAGGCTAAATACAGGCATAATTTCCTATGAAAAAGTGCCCGCGCAAAATCGCGATTTTCCAAAAATCGGACCCCGAACCCGGTTCCGAGAAAACCCACTGGGGACGCTCCTAGTGACCTGACGGACGCACCCTAGAAGTTTCAGAGCCCTCGGGCTACGTTTTGTGGAGTTACGGCCAGTTTAATGAGAGGCTAAATACAGGCATAATTTCCTATGAAAAAGTGCCCGCGCAAAATCACGATTTCCCGAAAATCGGACCCGAACCCGGTTCTGAGAAAACCCACTGGGGACGCTCCTAGTGACCTGACGGACGCACCCTAGAAGTTTCAGAGCCCTCGGGCTACGTTTTGTGGAGTTACGGCCAGTTTAATGAGAGGCTAAATACAGGCATAATTTCCTATGAAAAAATGCCTGTGCAAAATCGCGATTTCCCGAAAACCGGACCCCGAACCCGGTTCTGAGAAAACCCACTGGGGACGCTCCTAGTGACCTGACGGACGCACCCTAGAATTTCAGAGCCCTCGGGCTACTTTTTGTGGAGTTATGGCCAGTTTATTCAGAGGCTAAATACAGGCATAATTTCCTATGAAAAAATGCCTGCGCAAAATCGCGATTTCCCGAAAACCGGACCCCGAACCCGGTTCTGAGAAAACCCACTGGGGACGCTCCTAGTGACCTGACGGACGCACCCTAGAATTTCAGAGCCCTCGGGCTACGTTTTGTGGAGTTACGGCCAGTTTAATGAGAGGCTAAATACAGGCATAATTTCCTATGAAAAAGTGCCCGCGCAAAAACGCGATTTTCTGAAAATCGGACCCCGAACCCGGTTCTGAGAAAACCCACTGGGGACGCTCCTAGTGACCTGACGGACGCACCCTAGAAGTTTCAGAGCCCTCGGGCTACGTTTTGTGGAGTTACGGCCAGTTTAATGAGAGGCTAAATACAGGCATAATTTCCTATGAAAAAGTGCCCGCGCAAAATCGCGATTTCCCGAAAATCGGACCCCGAACCCGGTTCTGAGAAAACCCACTGGGGACGCTCCTAGTGACCTGATGGACGCACCCTAGAAGTTTCAGAGCCCTCGGGCTACGTTTTGTGGAGTTATGGCCAGTTTAATGAGAGGCTAAATACAGGCATAATTTCCTATGAAAAAATGCCTGCGCAAAATCGCGATTTCCTGAAAACCGGACCCCGAACCCGGTTCTGAGAAAACCCACTGGGGACGCTCCTAGTGACCTGACGGACGCACCCTAGAAGTTTCAGAGCCCTCGGGCTACGTTTTGTGGAGTTACGGCCAGTTTAATGAGAGGCTAAATACAGGCATAATTTCCTATGAAAAAGTGCCCGCGCAAAATTGTGATTTCCCGAAAATCGGACCCCGAACCCGGTTCCGAGAAAACCCACTGGGGACGCTCCTAGTGAGCTGACGGACGCACCCTAGAAGTTTCAGAGCCCTCGGGCTACGTTTTGTGGAGTTACGGCCAGTTTAATGAGAGGCTAAATACAGGCATAATTTCCTATGAAAAAGTGCCCGCGCAAAATCGCAATTTCCCGAAAATTGGACCCCGAACCCGGTTCTGAGAAAACCCACTGGGGACGCTCCTAGTGACCTGACGGACGCACCGTAGAAGTTTCAGAGCCCTCGGGCTACGTTTTGTGGAGTTACGGCCAGTTTAATGAGAGGCTAAATACAGGCATAATTTCCTATGAAAAAGTGCCCGCGCAAAATCGCGATTTCCCGAAAATCGGACCCCGAACCCGGTTCAGAGAAAACCCACTGGGGACGCTCCTAGTGACCTGACGGACGCACCTTAGAAGTTTCAGAGCTCTCGGGCTACGTTTTGTGGAGTTACGGCCAGTTTAATGAGAGGCTAAATACAGGCATAATTTCCTATGAAAAAGTGCCCGCGCAAAATTGTGATTTCCCGAAAATCGGACCCCGAACCCGGTTCTGAGAAAACCCACTGGGGACGCTCCTAGTGACCTGACGGACGCACCCTAGAAGTTTCAGAGCCCTCGGGCTACGTTTTGTGGAGTTACGGCCAGTTTAATGAGAGGCTAAATACAGGCATAATTTCCTATGAAAAAGTGCCTGCGCAAAATCGCGATTTCCCCAAAAATCGGACCCCGAACCTGGTTCTGAGAAAACCCACTGGGGACGCTCCTAGTGACCTGACGGACGCACCCTAGAAGTTTCAGAGCCCTCGGGCTACGTTTTGTGGAGTTACGGCCAGTTTAATGAGAGGCTAAATACAGGCATAATTTCCTTTGAAAAAGTGCCTGCGCAAAATCGCGATTTCCCGAAAATCGGACCCCGAAACCCGGTTCTGAGAAAACCCACTGGGGACGCTCCTAGTGACCTGACGGACGCACCCTAGAAGTTTCAGAGCCCTCGGGTTACGTTTTGTGGAGTTACGGCCAGTTTAATGAGAGGCTAAATACAGGCATAATTTCCTATGAAAAAGTGCCTTCGCAAAATCGCGATTTCTCGAAAATCGGCCCCCGAACCCGGTTCTGAGAAAACCCACTGGGGACGCTCCTAGTGACCTGACGGACGCACCCTAGAAGTTTCAGAGCCCTCGGGCTACGTTTTGTGAAGTTACGGCCAGTTAAATGAGAGGCTAAATACAGGCATAATTTCCCATGAAAAAGTGCCCGCCCAAAATCGCGATTTCCCGAAAATCGGACCCCGAACCCGGTTCTGAGAAAACCCACTGGGGACGCTCCTAGTGACCTGACGGACGCACCCTAGAATTTCAGAGCCCTCGGGCTACTTTTTGTGGAGTTACGGCCAGTTTAATGAGAGGCTAAATACAGGCATAATTTCCTATATAAAAATGCCCGCGCAAAATCGCGATTTCCCAAAAATCGGACCCCGAACCCGGTTCTGAGAAAACCCACTGGGGACGCTCCTAGTGACCTGACGGACGCACCCTAGAAGTTTCAGAGCCCTCGGGCTACGTTTTGTGGAGTTACGGCCAGTTTATTCAGAGGCTAAATACAGGCATAATTTCCTATGAAAAAGTGCCCGCGCAAAATCGCGATTTTCTGAAAATCGGACCCCGAACCCGGTTCTGAGAAAACCCACTGGGGACACTCCTAGTGACCTGACGGACGCACCCTAGAAGTTTCAGAGCCCTCGGGCTACGTTTTGTGGAGTTACGGCCAGTTTAATGAGAGGCTAAATACAGGCATAATTTCCTATGAAAAAGTGCCCGCGCAAAATCGCGATGTCCCGAAAATCGGACCCCGAACCCGGTTCTGAGAAAACCCACTGGGGACGCTCCTAGTGACCTGACGGACGCACCCTAGAAGTTTCAGAGCCCTCGGGCTACGTTTTGTGGAGTTACGGCCAGTTTAATGAGAGGCTAAATACAGGCATAATTTCCTATGAAAAAGTGCCCGCGCAAAATCGCGATTTCCCGAAAATCGGACCCCGAACCCGGTTCTGAGAAAACCCACTGGGGACGCTCCTAGTGACCTGACGGACGCACCCTAGAAGTTTCAGAGCCCTCGGGCTACGTTTTGTGGAGTTACGGCCAGTTAAATGAGAGGCTAAATACAGGCATAATTTCCTATGAAAAAGTGCCCGCGCAAAATCGCGATTTCCCGAAAATCGGACCCCGAACCCGGTTCTGAGAAAACCCACTGGGGACGCTCCTAGTGACCTGATGGACGCACCCTAGAAGTTTCAGAGCCCTCGGGCTACTTTTTGTGGAGTTATGGCCAGTTTAATGAGAGGCTAAATACAGGCATAATTTCCTATATAAAAATGCCCGCGCAAAATCGCGATTTCCCGAAAATCGGACCCCGAACCCGGTTCTGAGAAAAACCACTGGGGACGCTCCTAGTGACCTGACGGACACACCCTAGAAGTTTCAGAGCCCTCGGGCTACGTTTTGTGGAGTTACGGCCAGTTTAATGAGAGGCTAAATACAGGCATAATTTCCTATGAAAAAGTGCCCGCGCAAAATCGCGATTTCCCAAAATCGGACCCCGAAACCGGTTCTGAGAAAACCCACTGGGGACGCTCCTAGTGACCTGACGGACGCACCCTAGAAGTTTCAGAGCCCTCGGGCTACGTTTTGTGGAGTTACGGCCAGTTAAATGAGAGGCTAAATACAGGCATAATTTCCTATGAAAAAGTGCCCGCGCAAAATCGCGATTTCCCGAAAATCGGACCCCGAACCCGGTTCTGAGAAAACCCACTGGGGACGCTCCTAGTGACCTGATGGACGCACCCTAGAAGTTTCAGAGCCCTCGGGCTACTTTTTGTGGAGTTATGGCCAGTTTAATGAGAGGCTAAATACAGGCATAATTTCCTATATAAAAATGCCCGCGCAAAATCGCGATTTCCCGAAAATCGGACCCCGAACCCGGTTCTGAGAAAAACCACTGGGGACGCTCCTAGTGACCTGACGGACACACCCTAGAAGTTTCAGAGCCCTCGGGCTACGTTTTGTGGAGTTACGGCCAGTTTAATGAGAGGCTAAATACAGGCATAATTTCCTATGAAAAAGTGCCCGCGCAAAATCGCGATTTCCCAAAATCGGACCCCGAAACCGGTTCTGAGAAAACCCACTGGGGACGCTCCTAGTGACCTGACGGACGCACCCTAGAAGTTTCAGAGCCTTCGGGCTACGTTTTGTGGAGTTACGGCCAGTTTAATGAGAGGCTAAATACAGGCATAATTTCCTATGAAAAAGTGCCCGCGCAAAATCGCGATTTTCCAAAAATCGGACCCCGAACCCGGTTCCGAGAAAACCCACTGGGGACGCTCCTAGTGACCTGACGGACGCACCCTAGAAGTTTCAGAGCCCTCGGGCTACGTTTTGTGGAGTTACGGCCAGTTTAATGAGAGGCTAGATACAGGCATAATTTCCTATGAAAAAGTGCCCGCGCAAAATCACGATTTCCCGAAAATTGGACCCGAACCCGGTTCTGAGAAAACCCACTGGGGACGCTCCTAGTGACCTGACGGACGCACCCTAGAAGTTTCAGAGCCCTCGGGCTACGTTTTGTGGAGTTACGGCCAGTTTAATGAGAGGCTAAATACAGGCATAATTTCCTATGAAAAAATGCCTGCGCAAAATCGCGATTTCCCGAAAACCGGACCCCGAACCCGGTTCTGAGAAAACCCACTGGGGACGCTCCTAGTGACCTGACGGACGCACCCTAGAATTTCAGAGCCCTCGGGCTACGTTTTGTGGAGTTACGGCCAGTTTAATGAGAGGCTAAATACAGGCATAATTTCCTATGAAAAAGTGCCCGCGCAAAAACGCGATTTTCTGAAAATCGGACCCCGAACCCGGTTCTGAGAAAACCCACTGGGGACGCTCCTAGTGACCTGACGGACGCACCCTAGAAGTTTCAGAGCCCTCGGGCTACGTTTTGTGGAGTTACGGCCAGTTTAATGAGAGGCTAAATACAGGCATAATTTCCTATGAAAAAGTGCCCGCGCAAAATCGCGATTTCCCGAAAATCGGACCCCGAACCCGGTTCTGAGAAAACCCACTGGGGACGCTCCTAGTGACCTGATGGACGCACCCTAGAAGTTTCTGAGCCCTCGGGCTACGTTTTGTGGAGTTATGGCCAGTTTAATGAGAGGCTAAATACAGGCATAATTTCCTATGAAAAAATGCCCGCGCAAAATCGCGATTTCCTGAAAACCGGACCCCGAACCCGGTTCTGAGAAAACCCACTGGGGACGCTCCTAGTGACCTGACGGACGCACCCTAGAAGTTTCAGAGCCCTCGGGCTACGTTTTGTGGAGTTACGGCCAGTTTAATGAGAGGCTAAATACAGGCATAATTTCCTATGAAAAAGTGCCCGCGCAAAATTGTGATTTCCTGAAAATCGGACCCCGAACCCGGTTCCGAGAAAACCCACTGGGGACGCTCCTAGTGACCTGACGGACGCACCCTAGAAGTTTCAGAGCCTTCGGGCTACGTTTTGTGGAGTTACGGCCAGTTTAATGAGAGGCTAAATACAGGCATAATTTCCTATGAAAAAGTGCCCGCGCAAAATCGCGATTTTCCAAAAATCGGACCCCGAACCCGGTTCCGAGAAAACCCACTGGGGACGCTCCTAGTGACCTGACGGACGCACCCTAGAAGTTTCAGAGCCCTCGGGCTACGTTTTGTGGAGTTACGGCCAGTTTAATGAGAGGCTAAATACAGGCATAATTTCCTATGAAAAAGTGCCCGCGCAAAATCGCGATTTCCCGAAAATCGGACCCGAACCCGGTTCTGAGAAAACCCACTGGGGACGCTCCTAGTGACCTGACGGACGCACCCTAGAAGTTTCAGAGCCCTCGGGCTACGTTTTGTGGAGTTACGGCCAGTTTAATGAGAGGCTAAATACAGGCATAATTTCCTATGAAAAAATGCCTGTGCAAAATCGCGATTTCCCGAAAACCGGACCCCGAACCCGGTTCTGAGAAAACCCACTGGGGACGCTCCTAGTGACCTGACGGACGCACCCTAGAATTTCAGAGCCCTCGGGCTACTTTTTGTGGAGTTATGGCCAGTTTATTCAGAGGCTAAATACAGGCATAATTTCCTATGAAAAAATGCCTGCGCAAAATCGCGATTTCCCGAAAACCGGACCCCGAACCCGGTTCTGAGAAAACCCACTGGGGACGCTCCTAGTGACCTGACGGACGCACCCTAGAATTTCAGAGCCCTCGGGCTACGTTTTGTGGAGTTACGGCCAGTTTAATGAGAGGCTAAATACAGGCATAATTTCCTATGAAAAAGTGCCCGCGCAAAAACGCGATTTTCTGAAAATCGGACCCCGAACCCGGTTCTGAGAAAACCCACTGGGGACGCTCCTAGTGACCTGACGGACGCACCCTAGAAGTTTCAGAGCCCTCGGGCTACGTTTTGTGGAGTTACGGCCAGTTTAATGAGAGGCTAAATACAGGCATAATTTCCTATGAAAAAGTGCCCGCGCAAAATCGCGATTTCCCGAAAATCGGACCCCGAACCCGGTTCTGAGAAAACCCACTGGGGACGCTCCTAGTGACCTGATGGACGCACCCTAGAAGTTTCAGAGCCCTCGGGCTACGTTTTGTGGAGTTATGGCCAGTTTAATGAGAGGCTAAATACAGGCATAATTTCCTATGAAAAAATGCCTGCGCAAAATCGCGATTTCCTGAAAACCGGACCCCGAACCCGGTTCTGAGAAAACCCACTGGGGACGCTCCTAGTGACCTGACGGACGCACCCTAGAAGTTTCAGAGCCCTCGGGCTACGTTTTGTGGAGTTACGGCCAGTTTAATGAGAGGCTAAATACAGGCATAATTTCCTATGAAAAAGTGCCCGCGCAAAATTGTGATTTCCCGAAAATCGGACCCCGAACCCGGTTCCGAGAAAACCCACTGGGGACGCTCCTAGTGACCTGACGGACGCACCCTAGAAGTTTCAGAGCCCTCGGGCTACGTTTTGTGGAGTTACGGCCAGTTTAATGAGAGGCTAAATACAGGCATAATTTCCTATGAAAAAGTGCCCGCGCAAAATCGCAATTTCCCGAAAATTGGACCCCGAACCCGGTTCTGAGAAAACCCACTGGGGACGCTCCTAGTGACCTGACGGACGCACCCTAGAAGTTTCAGAGCCCTCGGGCTACGTTTTGTGGAGTTACGGCCAGTTTAATGAGAGGCTAAATACAGGCATAATTTCCTATGAAAAAGTGCCCGCGCAAAATCGCGATTTCCCGAAAATCGGACCCCGAACCCGGTTCAGAGAAAACCCACTGGGGACGCTCCTAGTGACCTGACGGACGCACCTTAGAAGTTTCAGAGCTCTCGGGCTACGTTTTGTGGAGTTACGGCCAGTTTAATGAGAGGCTAAATACAGGCATAATTTCCTATGAAAAAGTGCCCGCGCAAAATTGTGATTTCCCGAAAATCGGACCCCGAACCCGGTTCTGAGAAAACCCACTGGGGACGCTCCTAGTGACCTGACGGACGCACCCTAGAAGTTTCAGAGCCCTCGGGCTACGTTTTGTGGAGTTACGGCCAGTTTAATGAGAGGCTAAATACAGGCATAATTTCCTATGAAAAAGTGCCTGCGCAAAATCGCGATTTCCCCAAAAATCGGACCCCGAACCTGGTTCTGAGAAAACCCACTGGGGACGCTCCTAGTGACCTGACGGACGCACCCTAGAAGTTTCAGAGCCCTCGGGCTACGTTTTGTGGAGTTACGGCCAGTTTAATGAGAGGCTAAATACAGGCATAATTTCCTATGAAAAAGTGCCTGCGCAAAATCGCGATTTCCCGAAAATCGGACCCCGAAACCCGGTTCTGAGAAAACCCACTGGGGACGCTCCTAGTGACCTGACGGACGCACCCTAGAAGTTTCAGAGCCCTCGGGTTACGTTTTGTGGAGTTACGGCCAGTTTAATGAGAGGCTAAATACAGGCATAATTTCCTATGAAAAAGTGCCTTCGCAAAATCGCGATTTCTCGAAAATCGGCCCCCGAACCCGGTTCTGAGAAAACCCACTGGGGACGCTCCTAGTGACCTGACGGACGCACCCTAGAAGTTTCAGAGCCCTCGGGCTACGTTTTGTGAAGTTACGGCCAGTTAAATGAGAGGCTAAATACAGGCATAATTTCCCATGAAAAAGTGCCCGCCCAAAATCGCGATTTCCCGAAAATCGGACCCCGAACCCGGTTCTGAGAAAACCCACTGGGGACGCTCCTAGTGACCTGACGGACGCACCCTAGAATTTCAGAGCCCTCGGGCTACTTTTTGTGGAGTTACGGCCAGTTTAATGAGAGGCTAAATACAGGCATAATTTCCTATATAAAAATGCCCGCGCAAAATCGCGATTTCCCAAAAATCGGACCCCGAACCCGGTTCCGAGAAAACCCACTGGGGACGCTCCTAGTGACCTGACGGACGCACCCTAGAAGTTTCAGAGCCCTCGGGCTACGTTTTGTGGAGTTACGGCCAGTTTATTCAGAGGCTAAATACAGGCATAATTTCCTATGAAAAAGTGCCCGCGCAAAATCGCGATTTTCTGAAAATCGGACCCCGAACCCGGTTCTGAGAAAACCCACTGGGGACACTCCTAGTGACCTGACGGACGCACCCTAGAAGTTTCAGAGCCCTCGGGCTACGTTTTGTGGAGTTACGGCCAGTTTAATGAGAGGCTAAATACAGGCATAATTTCCTATGAAAAAGTGCCCGCGCAAAATCGCGATGTCCCGAAAATCGGACCCCGAACCCGGTTCTGAGAAAACCCACTGGGGACGCTCCTAGTGACCTGACGGACGCACCCTAGAAGTTTCAGAGCCCTCGGGCTACGTTTTGTGGAGTTACGGCCAGTTTAATGAGAGGCTAAATACAGGCATAATTTCCTATGAAAAAGTGCCCGCGCAAAAACGCGATTTTCTGAAAATCGGACCCTGAACCCGGTTCTGAGAAAACCCACTGGGGACGCTCCTAGTGACCTGACGGACGCACCCTAGAAGTTTCAGAGCCCTCGGGCTACGTTTTGTGGAGTTACGGCCAGTTAAATGAGAGGCTAAATACAGGCATAATTTCCTATGAAAAAGTGCCCGCGCAAAATCGCGATTTCCCGAAAATCGGACCCCGAACCCGGTTCTGAGAAAACCCACTGGGGACGCTCCTAGTGACCTGATGGACGCACCCTAGAAGTTTCAGAGCCCTCGGGCTACGTTTTGTGGAGTTATGGCCAGTTTAATGAGAGGCTAAATACAGGCATAATTTCCTATATAAAAATGCCCGCGCAAAATCGCGATTTCCCGAAAATCGGACCTCGAACCCGGTTCTGAGAAAACCCACTGGGGACGCTCCTAGTGACCTGACGGACGCACCCTAGAAGTTTCAGAGCCCTCGGGCTACTTTTTGTGGAGTTACGGCCAGTTTAATGAGGGGCTAAATACAGGCATAATTTCCTATATAAAAATGCCCGCGCAAAATCGCGATTTCCCAAAAATCGGACCCCGAACCCGGTTCTGAGAAAACCCACTGGGGACACTCCTAGTGACCTGACGGACGCACCCTAGAAGTTTCAGAGCCCTCGGGCTACGTTTTGTGGAGTTACGGCCAGTTTAATGAGAGGCTAAATACAGGCATAATTTCCTATGAAAAAGTGCCCGCCCAAAATCGCGATTTCCCGAAAATCGGACCCCGAACCCGGTTCTGAGAAAACCCACTGGGGACGCTCCTAGTGACCTGACGGACGCACCCTAGAAGTTTCAGAGCCTTCGGGCTACGTTTTGTGGAGTTACGGCCAGTTAAATGAGAGGCTAAATACAGGCATAATTTCCTATGAAAAAGTGCCCGCGCAAAATTGGATTTCCCGAAAATCGGACCCCGAACCCGGTTCTGAGAAAACCCACTGGGGACGCTCCTAGTGACCTGACGGACGCACCCTAGAAGTTTCAGAGCCTTCGGGCTACGTTTTGTGGAGTTACAGCCAGTTTAATGAGAGGCTAAATACAGGCATAATTTCCTATGAAAAAGTGCCCGCGCAAAATCGGGATTTTCTGAAAATCGGACCCCGAACCAGGTTTTGAGAAAACCCACTGGGGACGCTCCTAGTGACCTGACGGACGCACCCTAGAAGTTTCAGAGCCCTCGGGCTACGTTTTGTGGAGTTACGGCCAGTTAAATGAGAGGCTAAATACAGGCATAATTTCCTATGAAAAAGTGCCCGCGCAAAATCACGATTTCCCGAAAATCGGACCCGAACCCGGTTCTGAGAAAACCCACTGGGGACGCTCCTAGTGACCTGACGGACGCACCCTAGAAGTTTCAGAGCCCTCGGGCTACGTTTTGTGGAGTTACGGCCAGTTTAATGAGAGGCTAAATACAGGCATAATTTCCTATGAAAAAATGCCTGCGCAAAATCGCGATTTCCCGAAAACCGGACCCCGAACCCGGTTCTGAGAAAACCCACTGGGGACGCTCCTAGTGACCTGACGGACGCACCCTAGAATTTCAGAGCCCTCGGGCTACTTTTTGTGGAGTTACGGCCAGTTTAATGAGAGGCTAAATACAGGCATAATTTCCTATGAAAAAATGCCTGCGCAAAATCGCGATTTCCCGAAAACCGGACCCCGAACCCGGTTCTGAGAAAACCCACTGGGGACGCTCCTAGTGACCTGACGGACGCACCCTAGAATTTCAGAGCCCTCGGGCTACGTTTTGTGGAGTTACGGCCAGTTTAATGAGAGGCTAAATACAGGCATAATTTCCTATGAAAAAGTGCCCGCGCAAAAACGCGATTTTCTGAAAATCGGACCCCGAACCCGGTTCTGAGAAAACCCACTGGGGACGCTCCTAGTGACCTGACGGACGCACCCTAGAAGTTTCAGAGCCCTCGGGCTACGTTTTGTGGAGTTACGGCCAGTTTAATGAGAGGCTAAATACAGGCATAATTTCCTATGAAAAAGTGCCCGCGCAAAATCGCGATTTCCCGAAAATCGGACCCCGAACCCGGTTCTGAGAAAACCCACTGGGGACGCTCCTAGTGACCTGATGGACGCACCCTAGAAGTTTCAGAGCCCTCGGGCTACGTTTTGTGGAGTTATGGCCAGTTTAATGAGAGGCTAAATACAGGCATAATTTCCTATATAAAAATGCCCGCGCAAAATCGCGATTCCCTGAAAATCGGACCTCGAAATCGGTTCTGAGAAAACCCACTGGGGACGCTCCTAGTGACCTGACGGACACACCCTAGAAGTTTCAGAGCCCTTGGGCTACGTTTTGTGGAGTTACGGCCAGTTTAATGAGAGGCTAAATACAGGCATAATTTCCTATGAAAAAGTGCCCGCGCAAAATCGCGATTTCCCAAAATCGGACCCCGAAACCGGTTCTGAGAAAACCCACTGGGGACGCTCCTAGTGACCTGACGGACGCACCCTAGAAGTTTCAGAGCCTTCGGGCTACCTTTTGTGGAGTTACGGCCAGTTTAATGAGAGGCTTAATACAGGCATAATTTCCTATGAAAAAGTGCCTGCGCAAAATCGCGATTTTCCAAAAATCGGACCCCGAACCCGGTTCCGAGAAAACCCACTGGGGATGCTCCTAGTGACCTGACGGACGCACCCTAGAAGTTTCAGAGCCCTCGGGCTACGTTTTGTGGAGTTACGGCCAGTTTAATGAGAGGCTAGATACAGGCATAATTTCCAATGAAAAAGTGCCCGCGCAAAATCGCGATTTCCCGAAAATCGGACCCGAACCCGGTTCTGAGAAAACCCACTCGGGACGCTCCTAGTGACCTGACGGACGCACCCTAGAAGTTTCAGAGCCCTCGGGCTACGTTTTGTGGAGTTACGGCCAGTTTAATGAGAGGCTAAATACAGGCATAATTTCCTATGAAAAAATGCCTGCGCAAAATCGCGATTTCCTGAAAACCGGACCCCGAACCCGGTTCTGAGAAAACCCACTGGGGACGCTCCTAGTGACCTGACGGACGCACCCTAGAATTTCAGAGCCCTCGGGCTACGTTTTGTGGAGTTACGGCCAGTTTAATGAGAGGCTAAATACAGGCATAATTTCCTATGAAAAAGTGCCCGCGCAAAATTGTGATTTCCCGAAAATCGGACCCCGAACCCGGTTCCGAGAAAACCCACTGGGGACGCTCCTAGTGACCTGACGGACGCACCCTAGAAGTTTCAGAGCCCTCGGGCTACGTTTTGTGGAGTTACGGCCAGTTTAATGAGAGGCTAAATACAGGCATAATTTCCTATGAAAAAGTGCCCGCGCAAAATCGCAATTTCCCGAAAATTGGACCCCGAACCCGGTTCTGAGAAAACCCACTGGGGACGCTCCTAGTGACCTGACGGACGCACCCTAGAATTTCAGAGCCCTCGGGCTACGTTTTGTGGAGTTACGGCCAGTTTAATGAGAGGCTAAATACAGGCATAATTTCCTATGAAAAAGTGCCCGCGCAAAATCACGATTTCCCGAAAATCGGACCCCGAACCCGGTTCAGAGAAAACCCACTGGGGACGCTCCTAGTGACCTGACGGACGCACCTTAGAAGTTTCAGAGCTCTCGGGCTACGTTTTGTGGAGTTACGGCCAGTTTAATGAGAGGCTAAATACAGGCATAATTTCCTATGAAAAAGTGCCTTCGCAAAATCGCAATTTCCCGAAAATCGGCCCCCGAACCCGGTTCTGAGAAAACCCACTGGGGACGCTCCTAGTGACCTGACGGACGCACCCTAGAAGTTTCAGAGCCCTCGGGCTACGTTTTGTGGAGTTACGGCCAGTTTAATGAGAGGCTAAATACAGGCATAATTTCCTATGAAAAAATGCCTGTGCAAAATCGCGATTTCCCGAAAACCGGACCCCGAACCCGGTTCTGAGAAAACCCACTGGGGACGCTCCTAGTGACCTGACGGACGCACCCTAGAATTTCAGAGCCCTCGGGCTACTTTTTGTGGAGTTACGGCCAGTTTATTCAGAGGCTAAATACAGGCATAATTTCCTATGAAAAAATGCCTGCGCAAAATCGCGATTTCCCGAAAACCGGACCCCGAACCCGGTTCTGAGAAAACCCACTGGGGACGCTCCTAGTGACCTGACGGACGCACCCTAGAATTTCAGAGCCCTCGGGCTACGTTTTGTGGAGTTACGGCCAGTTTAATGAGAGGCTAAATACAGGCATAATTTCCTATGAAAAAGTGCCCGCGCAAAAACGCGATTTTCTGAAAATCGGACCCCGAACCCGGTTCTGAGAAAACCCACTGGGGACGCTCCTAGTGACCTGACGGACGCACCCTAGAAGTTTCAGAGCCCTCGGGCTACGTTTTGTGGAGTTACGGCCAGTTTAATGAGAGGCTAAATACAGGCATAATTTCCTATGAAAAAGTGCCCGCGCAAAATCGCGATTTCCCGAAAATCGGACCCCGAACCCGGTTCTGAGAAAACCCACTGGGGACGCTCCTAGTGACCTGATGGACGCACCCTAGAAGTTTCAGAGCCCTCGGGCTACGTTTTGTGGAGTTATGGCCAGTTTAATGAGAGGCTAAATACAGGCATAATTTCCTATGAAAAAATGCCTGCGCAAAATCGCGATTTCCTGAAAACCGGACCCCGAACCCGGTTCTGAGAAAACCCACTGGGGACGCTCCTAGTGACCTGACGGACGCACCCTAGAAGTTTCAGAGCCCTCGGGCTACGTTTTGTGGAGTTACGGCCAGTTTAATGAGAGGCTAAATACAGGCATAATTTCCTATGAAAAAGTGCCCGCGCAAAATTGTGATTTCCCGAAAATCGGACCCCGAACCCGGTTCCGAGAAAACCCACTGGGGACGCTCCTAGTGACCTGACGGACGCACCCTAGAAGTTTCAGAGCCCTCGGGCTACGTTTTGTGGAGTTACGGCCAGTTTAATGAGAGGCTAAATACAGGCATAATTTCCTATGAAAAAGTGCCCGCGCAAAATCGCAATTTCCCGAAAATTGGACCCCGAACCCGGTTCTGAGAAAACCCACTGGGGACGCTCCTAGTGACCTGACGGACGCACCCTAGAAGTTTCAGAGCCCTCGGGCTACGTTTTGTGGAGTTACGGCCAGTTTAATGAGAGGCTAAATACAGGCATAATTTCCTATGAAAAAGTGCCCGCGCAAAATCGCGATTTCCCGAAAATCGGACCCCGAACCCGGTTCAGAGAAAACCCACTGGGGACGCTCCTAGTGACCTGACGGACGCACCTTAGAAGTTTCAGAGCTCTCGGGCTACGTTTTGTGGAGTTACGGCCAGTTTAATGAGAGGCTAAATACAGGCATAATTTCCTATGAAAAAGTGCCCGCGCAAAATTGTGATTTCCCGAAAATCGGACCCCGAACCCGGTTCTGAGAAAACCCACTGGGGACGCTCCTAGTGACCTGACGGACGCACCCTAGAAGTTTCAGAGCCCTCGGGCTACGTTTTGTGGAGTTACGGCCAGTTTAATGAGAGGCTAAATACAGGCATAATTTCCTATGAAAAAGTGCCTGCGCAAAATCGCGATTTCCCCAAAAATCGGACCCCGAACCTGGTTCTGAGAAAACCCACTGGGGACGCTCCTAGTGACCTGACGGACGCACCCTAGAAGTTTCAGAGCCCTCGGGCTACGTTTTGTGGAGTTACGGCCAGTTTAATGAGAGGCTAAATACAGGCATAATTTCCTATGAAAAAGTGCCTTCGCAAAATCGCGATTTCTCGAAAATCGGCCCCCGAACCCGGTTCTGAGAAAACCCACTGGGGACGCTCCTAGTGACCTGACGGACGCACCCTAGAAGTTTCAGAGCCCTCGGGTTACGTTTTGTGGAGTTACGGCCAGTTTAATGAGAGGCTAAATACAGGCATAATTTCCTATGAAAAAGTGCCTTCGCAAAATCGCGATTTCTCGAAAATCGGCCCCCGAACCCGGTTCTGAGAAAACCCACTGGGGACGCTCCTAGTGACCTGACGGACGCACCCTAGAAGTTTCAGAGCCCTCGGGCTACGTTTTGTGAAGTTACGGCCAGTTAAATGAGAGGCTAAATACAGGCATAATTTCCCATGAAAAAGTGCCCGCCCAAAATCGCGATTTCCCGAAAATCGGACCCCGAACCCGGTTCTGAGAAAACCCACTGGGGACGCTCCTAGTGACCTGACGGACGCACCCTAGAATTTCAGAGCCCTCGGGCTACTTTTTGTGGAGTTACGGCCAGTTTAATGAGAGGCTAAATACAGGCATAATTTCCTATATAAAAATGCCCGCGCAAAATCGCGATTTCCCAAAAATCGGACCCCGAACCCGGTTCCGAGAAAACCCACTGGGGACGCTCCTAGTGACCTGACGGACGCACCCTAGAAGTTTCAGAGCCCTCGGGCTACGTTTTGTGGAGTTACGGCCAGTTTATTCAGAGGCTAAATACAGGCATAATTTCCTATGAAAAAGTGCCCGCGCAAAATCGCGATTTTCTGAAAATCGGACCCCGAACCCGGTTCTGAGAAAACCCACTGGGGACGCTCCTAGTGACCTGATGGACGCACCCTAGAAGTTTCAGAGCCCTCGGGCTACGTTTTGTGGAGTTATGGCCAGTTTAATGAGAGGCTAAATACAGGCATAATTTCCTATATAAAAATGCCCGCGCAAAATCGCGATTTCCCGAAAATCGGACCTCGAACCCGGTTCTGAGAAAACCCACTGGGGACGCTCCTAGTGACCTGACGGACGCACCCTAGAAGTTTCAGAGCCCTCGGGCTACTTTTTGTGGAGTTACGGCCAGTTTAATGAGGGGCTAAATACAGGCATAATTTCCTATATAAAAATGCCCGCGCAAAATCGCGATTTCCCAAAAATCGGACCCCGAACCCGGTTCTGAGAAAACCCACTGGGGACACTCCTAGTGACCTGACGGACGCACCCTAGAAGTTTCAGAGCCCTCGGGCTACGTTTTGTGGAGTTACGGCCAGTTTAATGAGAGGCTAAATACAGGCATAATTTCCTATGAAAAAGTGCCCGCCCAAAATCGCGATTTCCCGAAAATCGGACCCCGAACCCGGTTCTGAGAAAACCCACTGGGGACGCTCCTAGTGACCTGACGGACGCACCCTAGAAGTTTCAGAGCCTTCGGGCTACGTTTTGTGGAGTTACGGCCAGTTAAATGAGAGGCTAAATACAGGCATAATTTCCTATGAAAAAGTGCCCGCGCAAAATCGCGATTTCCCGAAAATCGGACCCCGAACCCGGTTCTGAGAAAACCCACTGGGGACGCTCCTAGTGACCTGACGGACGCACCCTAGAAGTTTCAGAGCCTTCGGGCTACGTTTTGTGGAGTTACAGCCAGTTTAATGAGAGGCTAAATACAGGCATAATTTCCTATGAAAAAGTGCCCGCGCAAAATCGGGATTTCCCAAAAATCGGACCCCGAACCAGGTTTTGAGAAAACCCACTGGGGACGCTCCTAGTGACCTGACGGACGCACCCTAGAAGTTTCAGAGCCCTCGGGCTACGTTTTGTGGAGTTACGGCCAGTTAAATGAGAGGCTAAATACAGGCATAATTTCCTATGAAAAAGTGCCCGCGCAAAATCACGATTTCCCGAAAATCGGACCCGAACCCGGTTCTGAGAAAACCCACTGGGGACGCTCCTAGTGACCTGACGGACGCACCCTAGAAGTTTCAGAGCCCTCGGGCTACGTTTTGTGGAGTTACGGCCAGTTTAATGAGAGGCTAAATACAGGCATAATTTCCTATGAAAAAATGCCTGCGCAAAATCGCGATTTCCCGAAAACCGGACCCCGAACCCGGTTCTGAGAAAACCCACTGGGGACGCTCCTAGTGACCTGACGGACGCACCCTAGAATTTCAGAGCCCTCGGGCTACTTTTTGTGGAGTTACGGCCAGTTTAATGAGAGGCTAAATACAGGCATAATTTCCTATGAAAAAATGCCTGCGCAAAATCGCGATTTCCCGAAAACCGGACCCCGAACCCGGTTCTGAGAAAACCCACTGGGGACGCTCCTAGTGACCTGACGGACGCACCCTAGAATTTCAGAGCCCTCGGGCTACGTTTTGTGGAGTTACGGCCAGTTTAATGAGAGGCTAAATACAGGCATAATTTCCTATGAAAAAGTGCCCGCGCAAAAACGCGATTTTCTGAAAATCGGACCCCGAACCCGGTTCTGAGAAAACCCACTGGGGACGCTCCTAGTGACCTGACGGACGCACCCTAGAAGTTTCAGAGCCCTCGGGCTACGTTTTGTGGAGTTACGGCCAGTTTAATGAGAGGCTAAATACAGGCATAATTTCCTATGAAAAAGTGCCCGCGCAAAATCGCGATTTCCCGAAAATCGGACCCCGAACCCGGTTCTGAGAAAACCCACTGGGGACGCTCCTAGTGACCTGATGGACGCACCCTAGAAGTTTCAGAGCCCTCGGGCTACGTTTTGTGGAGTTATGGCCAGTTTAATGAGAGGCTAAATACAGGCATAATTTCCTATATAAAAATGCCCGCGCAAAATCGCGATTCCCTGAAAATCGGACCTCGAAATCGGTTCTGAGAAAACCCACTGGGGACGCTCCTAGTGACCTGACGGACACACCCTAGAAGTTTCAGAGCCCTTGGGCTACGTTTTGTGGAGTTACGGCCAGTTTAATGAGAGGCTAAATACAGGCATAATTTCCTATGAAAAAGTGCCCGCGCAAAATCGCGATTTCCCAAAATCGGACCCCGAAACCGGTTCTGAGAAAACCCACTGGGGACGCTCCTAGTGACCTGACGGACGCACCCTAGAAGTTTCAGAGCCTTCGGGCTACCTTTTGTGGAGTTACGGCCAGTTTAATGAGAGGCTTAATACAGGCATAATTTCCTATGAAAAAGTGCCTGCGCAAAATCGCGATTTTCCAAAAATCGGACCCCGAACCCGGTTCCGAGAAAACCCACTGGGGATGCTCCTAGTGACCTGACGGACGCACCCTAGAAGTTTCAGAGCCCTCGGGCTACGTTTTGTGGAGTTACGGCCAGTTTAATGAGAGGCTAGATACAGGCATAATTTCCAATGAAAAAGTGCCCGCGCAAAATCGCGATTTCCCGAAAATCGGACCCGAACCCGGTTCTGAGAAAACCCACTCGGGACGCTCCTAGTGACCTGACGGACGCACCCTAGAAGTTTCAGAGCCCTCGGGCTACGTTTTGTGGAGTTACGGCCAGTTTAATGAGAGGCTAAATACAGGCATAATTTCCTATGAAAAAATGCCTGCGCAAAATCGCGATTTCCTGAAAACCGGACCCCGAACCCGGTTCTGAGAAAACCCACTGGGGACGCTCCTAGTGACCTGACGGACGCACCCTAGAAGTTTCAGAGCCCTCGGGCTACGTTTTGTGGAGTTACGGCCAGTTTAATGAGAGGCTAAATACAGGCATAATTTCCTATGAAAAAGTGCCCGCGCAAAATTGTGATTTCCCGAAAATCGGACCCCGAACCCGGTTCCGAGAAAACCCACTGGGGACGCTCCTAGTGACCTGACGGACGCACCCTAGAAGTTTCAGAGCCCTCGGGCTACGTTTTGTGGAGTTACGGCCAGTTTAATGAGAGGCTAAATACAGGCATAATTTCCTATGAAAAAGTGCCCGCGCAAAATCGCAATTTCCCGAAAATTGGACCCCGAACCCGGTTCTGAGAAAACCCACTCGGGACGCTCCTAGTGACCTGACGGACGCACCCTAGAAGTTTCAGAGCCCTCGGGCTACGTTTTGTGGAGTTACGGCCAGTTTAATGAGAGGCTAAATACAGGCATAATTTCCTATGAAAAAGTGCCCGCGCAAAATCGCGATTTCCCGAAAATCGGACCCCGAACCCGGTTCAGAGAAAACCCAATGGGGACGCTCCTAGTGACCTGACGGACGCACCTTAGAAGTTTCAGAGCTCTCGGGCTACGTTTTGTGGAGTTACGGCCAGTTTAATGAGAGGCTAAATACAGGCATAATTTCCTATGAAAAAGTGCCTTCGCAAAATCGCAATTTCCCGAAAATCGGCCCCCGAACCCGGTTCTGAGAAAACCCACTGGGGACGCTCCTAGTGACCTGACGGACGCACCCTAGAAGTTTCAGAGCCCTCGGGCTACGTTTTGTGAAGTTACGGCCAGTTAAATGAGAGGCTAAATACAGGCATAATTTCCCATGAAAAAGTGCCCGCGCAAAATCGCGATTTCCCGAAAATCGGACCCCGAACCCGGTTCTGAGAAAACCCACTGGGGACGCTCCTAGTGACCTGACGGACGCACCCTAGAATTTCAGAGCCCTCGGGCTACTTTTTGTGGAGTTACGGCCAGTTTAATGAGAGGCTAAATACAGGCATAATTTCCTATATAAAAATGCCCGCGCAAAATCGCGATTTCCCAAAAATCGGACCCCGAACCCGGTTCCGAGAAAACCCACTGGGGACGCTCCTAGTGACCTGACGGACGCACCCTAGAAATTTCAGAGCCCTCGGGCTACGTTTTGTGGAGTTACGGCCAGTTTATTCAGAGGCTAAATACAGGCATAATTTCCTATGAAAAAGTGCCCGCGCAAAATCGCGATTTTCTGAAAATCGGACCCCGAACCCGGTTCTGAGAAAACCCACTGGGGACACTCCTAGTGACCTGACGGACGCACCCTAGAAGTTTCAGAGCCCTCGGGCTACGTTTTGTGGAGTTACGGCCAGTTTAATGAGAGGCTAAATACAGGCATAATTTCCTATGAAAAAGTGCCCGCGCAAAATCGCGATGTCCCGAAAATCGGACCCCGAACCCGGTTCTGAGAAAACCCACTGGGGACGCTCCTAGTGACCTGACGGACGCACCCTAGAAGTTTCAGAGCCCTCGGGCTACGTTTTGTGGAGTTACGGCCAGTTTAATGAGAGGCTAAATACAGGCATAATTTCCTATGAAAAAGTGCCCGCGCAAAAACGCGATTTTCTGAAAATCGGACCCTGAACCCGGTTCTGAGAAAACCCACTGGGGACGCTCCTAGTGACCTGACGGACGCACCCTAGAAGTTTCAGAGCCCTCGGGCTACGTTTTGTGGAGTTACGGCCAGTTAAATTAGAGGCTAAATACAGGCATAATTTCCTATGAAAAAGTGCCCGCGCAAAATCGCGATTTCCCGAAAATCGGACCCCGAACCCGGTTCTGAGAAAACCCACTGGGGACGCTCCTAGTGACCTGACGGACGCACCCTAGAAGTTTCAGAGCCTTCGGGCTACGTTTTGTGGAGTTACGGCCAGTTTAATGAGAGGCTAAATACAGGCATAATTTCCTATGAAAAAGTGCCCGCGCAAAATCGGGATTTTCTGAAAATCGGACCCCGAACCAGGTTTTGAGAAAACCCACTGGGGACGCTCCTAGTGACCTGACGGACGCACCCTAGAAGTTTCAGAGCCCTCGGGCTACGTTTTGTGGAGTTACGGCCAGTTAAATGAGAGGCTAAATACAGGCATAATTTCCTATGAAAAAGTGCCCGCGCAAAATCGCAATTTCCCGAAAATCGGACCCCGAAACCGGTTCTGAGAAAACCCACTGGGGACGCTCCTAGTGACCTGACGGAGGCACCCTAGAAGTTTCAGAGCCCTCGGGCTACTTTTTGTGGAGTTACGGCCAGTTTAATGAGAGGCTAAATACAGGCATAATTTCCTATATAAAAATGATCGCGCAAAATCGCGATTTCCCAAAAATCGGACCCCGAACCCGGTTCCGAGAAAACCCACTGGGGACGCTCCTAGTGACCTGACGGACGCACCCTAGGAGTTTCAGAGCCCTCGGGCTACGTTTTGTGGAGTTACGGCCAGTTTAATGAGAGGCTAAATACAGGCATAATTTCCTATGAAAAAGTGCCCGCGCAAAATCGCGATTTTCTGAAAATCGGACCCCGAACCCGGTTCTGAGAAAACCCACTGGGGACGCTCCTAGTGACCTGACGGACGCACCCTAGAAGTTTCAGTGCCTTCGGGCTACGTTTTGTGGAGTTACAGCCAGTTTAATGAGAGGCTAAATACAGGCATAATTTCCTATGAAAAAGTGCCCGCGCAAAATCGGGATTTTCTGAAAATCGGACCCCGAACCCGGTTTTGAGAAAACCCACTGGGGACGCTCCTAGTGACCTGACGGACGCACCCTAGAAGTTTCAGAGCCCTCGCGCTACGTTTTGTGGAGTTACGGCCAGTTAAATGAGAGGCTAAATACAGGCATAATTTCCTATGAAAAAGTGCCCGCGCAAAATCGGGATTTCCCGAAAATCGGACCCCGAACCCGGTTCTGAGAAAACCCACTGGGGACGCTCCTAGTGACCTGATGGACGCACCCTAGAAGTTTCAGAGCCCTCGGGCTACGTTTTGTGGAGTTATGGCCAGTTTAATGAGAGGCTAAATACAGGCATAATTTCCTATATAAAAATGCCCGCGCAAAATCGCAATTTCCCGAAAATCGGACCTCGAACCCGGTTCTGAGAAAACCCACTGGGGACGCTCCTAGTGACCTGACGGACACACCCTAGAAGTTTCAGAGCCCTCGGGCTACGTTTTGTGGAGTTACGGCCAGTTTAATGAGAGGCTAAATACAGGCATAATTTCCTATGAAAAAGTGCCCGCGCAAAATCGCGATTTCCCAAAATCGGACCCCGAAACCGGTTCTGAGAAAACCCACTGGGGACGCTCCTAGTGACCTGACGGACGCACCCTAGAAGTTTCAGAGCCTTCGGGCTACGTTTTGTGGAGTTACGGCCAGTTTAATGAGAGGCTAAATACAGGCATAATTTCCTATGAAAAAGTGCCCGCGCAAAATCGCGATTTTCCAAAAATCGGACCCCGAACCCGGTTCCGAGAAAACCCACTGGGGACGCTCCTAGTGACCTGACGGACGCACCCTAGAAGTTTCAGAGCCCTCGGGCTACGTTTTGTGGAGTTACGGCCAGTTTAATGAGAGGCTAGATACAGGCATAATTTCCTATGAAAAAGTGCCCGCGCAAAATCACGATTTCCCGAAAATCGGACCCGAACCCGGTTTTGAGAAAACCCACTCGGGACGCTCCTAGTGACCTGACGGACGCACCCTAGAAGTTTCAGAGCCCTCGGGCTACGTTTTGTGGAGTTACGGCCAGTTTAATGAGAGGCTAAATACAGGCATAATTTCCTATGAAAAAATGCCTGCGCAAAATCGCGATTTCCCGAAAACCGGACCCCGAACCCGGTTCTGAGAAAACCCACTGGGGACGCTCCTAGTGACCTGACGGACGCACCCTAGAAGTTTCAGAGCCCTCAGGCTACGTTTTGTGGAGTTACGGCCAGTTTAATGAGAGGCTAAATACAGGCATAATTTCCTATGAAAAAGTGCCCGCGCAAAATTGTGATTTCCCGAAAATCGGACCCCGAACCCGGTTCCGAGCAAACCCACTGGGGACGCTCCTAGTGACCTGACGGACGCACCCTAGAAGTTTCAGAGCCCTCGGGCTACGTTTTGTGGAGTTACGGCCAGTTTAATGAGAGGCTAGATACAGGCATAATTTCCTATGAAAAAGTGCCCGCGCAAAATCACGATTTCCCGAAAATCGGACCCGAACCCGGTTTTGAGAAAACCCACTCGGGACGCTCCTAGTGACCTGACGGACGCACCCTAGAAGTTTCAGAGCCCTCGGGCTACGTTTTGTGGAGTTACAGCCAGTTTAATGAGAGGCTAAATACAGGCATAATTTCCTATGAAAAAATGCCTGCGCAAAATCGCGATTTCCCGAAAACCGGACCCCGAACCCGGTTCTGAGAAAACCCACTGGGGACGCTCCTAGTGACCTGACGGACGCACCCTAGAAGTTTCAGAGCCCTCGGGCTACGTTTTGTGGAGTTACGGCCAGTTTAATGAGAGGCTAAATACAGGCATAATTTCCTATGAAAAAGTGCCCGCGCAAAATTGTGATTTCCCGAAAATCGGACCCCGAACCCGGTTCCGAGAAAACCCACTGGGGACGCTCCTAGTGACCTGACGGACGCACCCTAGAAGTTTCAGAGCCCTCGGGCTACGTTTTGTGGAGTTACGGCCAGTTTAATGAGAGGCTAAATACAGGCATAATTTCCTATGAAAAAGTGCCCGCGCAAAATCGCGATTTTCTGAAAATCGGACCCCGAACCCGGTTCTGAGAAAACCCACTGGGGACGCTCCTAGTGACCTGACGGACGCACCCTAGAAGTTTCAGAGCCCTCGGGCTACGTTTTGTGGAGTTACGGCCAGTTTAATGAGAGGCTAAATACAGGCATAATTTCCTATGAAAAAGTGCCTGCGCAAAATCGCGATTTCCCGAAAATCGGACCCCGAACCCGGTTCTGAGAAAACCCACTGGGGACGCTCCTAGTGACCTGACGGACGCACCCTAGAAGTTTCAGAGCCCTCGGGCTACGTTTTGTGGAGTTACGGCCAGTTAAATGAGAGGCTAAATACAGGCATAATTTCCTATGAAAAAGTGCCCGCGCAAAATCGCAATTTCCCGAAAATCGGACCCCGAAATCGGTTCTGAGAAAACCCACTGGGGACGCTCCTAGTGACCTGACGGAGGCACCCTAGAAGTTTCAGAGCCCTCGGGCTACTTTTTGTGGAGTTACGGCCAGTTTAATGAGAGGCTAAATACAGGCATAATTTCCTATATAAAAATGATCGCGCAAAATCGCGATTTCCCAAAAATCGGACCCCGAACCCGGTTCCGAGAAAACCCACTGGGGACGCTCCTAGTGACCTGACGGACGCACCCTAGAAGTTTCAGAGCCCTCGGGCTACGTTTTGTGGAGTTACAGCCAGTTTAATGAGAGGCTAAATACAGGCATAATTTCCTATGAAAAAGTGCCCGCGCAAAATCGCGATTTTCTGAAAATCGGACCCCGAACCCGGTTCTGAGAAAACCCACTGGGGACGCTCCTAGTGACCTGACGGACGCACCCTAGAAGTTTCAGAGCCTTCGGGCTACGTTTTGTGGAGTTACAGCCAGTTTAATGAGAGGCTAAATACAGGCATAATTTCCTATGAAAAAGTGCCCGCGCAAAATCGGGATTTTCTGAAAATCGGACCCCGAACCCGGTTTTGAGAAAACCCACTGGGGACGCTCCTAGTGACCTGACGGACGCACCCTAGAAGTTTCAGAGCCCTCGGGCTACGTTTTGTGGAGTTACGGCCAGTTAAATGAGAGGCTAAATACAGGCATGATTTCCTATGAAAAAGTGCCCGCGCAAAATCGCAATTTCCCGAAAATCGGACCCCGAAACCGGTTCTGAGAAAACCCACTGGGGACGCTCCTAGTGACCTGACGGAGGCACCCTAGAAGTTTCAGAGCCCTCGGGCTACTTTTTGTGGAGTTACGGCCAGTTTAATGAGAGGCTAAATACAGGCATAATTTCCTATATAAAAATGATCGCGCAAAATCGCGATTTCCCAAAAATCGGACCCCGAACCCGGTTCCGAGAAAACCCACTGGGGACGCTCCTAGTGACCTGACGGACGCACCCTAGAAGTTTCAGAGCCCTCGGGCTACGTTTTGTGGAGTTACGGCCAGTTTAATGAGAGGCTAAATACAGGCATAATTTCCTATGAAAAAGTGCCCGCGCAAAATCGCGATTTCCCGAAAATCGGACCCCGAACCCGGTTCTGAGAAAACCCACTGGGGACACTCCTAGTGACCTGACGGACGCACCCTAGAAGTTTCAGAGCCCTCGGGCTACGTTTTGTGGAGTTACGGCCAGTTTAATGAGAGGCTAAATACAGGCATAATTTCCTATGAAAAAGTGCCCGCGCAAAATCGCGATTTCCCGAAAATCGGACCCCGAACCCGGTTCTGAGAAAACCCACTGGGGACGCTCCTAGTGACCTGACGGACGCACCCTAGAAGTTTCAGAGCCCTCGGGCTACGTTTTGTGGAGTTACGGCCAGTTTAATGAGAGGCTAAATACAGGCATAATTTCCTATGAAAAAGTGCCCGCGCAAAATCGCGATTTCCCGAAAATCGGACCCTGAACCCGGTTCTGAGAAAACCCACTGGGGACGCTCCTAGTGACCTGACGGACGCACCCTAGAAGTTTCAGAGCCCTCGGGCTACTTTTTGTGGAGTTACGGCCAGTTTAATGAGAGGCTAAATACAGGCATAATTTCCTATATAAAAATGATCGCGCAAAATCGCGATTTCCCAAAAATCGGACCCCGAACCCGGTTCCGAGAAAACCCACTGGGGACGCTCCTAGTGACCTGACGGACGCACCCTAGAAGTTTCAGAGCCCTCGGGCTACGTTTTGTGGAGTTACGGCCAGTTTAATGAGAGGCTAAATACAGGCATAATTTCCTATGAAAAAGTGCCCGCGCAAAATCGCGATTTTCTGAAAATCGGACCCCGAACCCGGTTCTGAGAAAACCCACTGGGGACGCTCCTAGTGACCTGACGGACGCACCCTAGAAGTTTCAGAGCCCTCGGGCTACGTTTTGTGGAGTTACGGCCAGTTTAATGAGAGGCTAAATACAGGCATAATTTCCTATGAAAAAGTGCCCGCGCAAAATCGCGATTTTCTGAAAATCGGACCCCGAACCCGGTTCTGAGAAAACCCACTGGGGACGCTCCTAGTGACCTGACGGACGCACCCTAGAAGTTTCAGAGACCTCGGGCTACGTTTTGTGGAGTTACGGCCAGTTTAATGAGAGGCTAAATACAGGCATAATTTCCTATGAAAAAGTGCCCGCGCAAAATCTGGATTTTCTGAAAATCGGACCCCGAACCCGGTTTTGAGAAAACCCACTGGGGACGCTCCTAGTGACCTGACGGACGCACCCTAGAAGATTCAGAGCCCTCGGGCTACGTTTTGTGGAGTTACGGCCAGTTAAATGAGAGGCTAAATACAGGCATGATTTCCTATGAAAAAGTGCCCGCGCAAAATCGCGATTTTCTGAAAATCGGACCCCGAACCCGGTTCTGAGAAAACCCACTGGGGACGCTCCTAGTGACCTGACGGACGCACCCTAGAAGTTTCAGAGCCCTCGGGCTACGTTTTGTGGAGTTACGGCCAGTTTAATGAGAGGCTAAATACAGGCATAATTTCCTATGAAAAAGTGCCCGCCCAAAATCGCGATTTTCTGAAAATCGGACCCCGAACCCGGTTCTGAGAAAACCCACTGGGGACGCTCCTAGTGACCTGACGGACGCACCCTAGAAGTTTCAGAGCCCTCGGGCTACGTTTTGTGGAGTTACGGCCAGTTTAATGAGAGGCTAAATACAGGCATAATTTCCTATGAAAAAGTGCCCGCGCAAAATCGGGATTTTCTGAAAATCGGACCCCGAACCCGGTTTTGAGAAAACCCACTGGGGACGCTCCTAGTGACCTGACGGACGCACCCTAGAAGTTTCAGAGCCCTCGGGCTACGTTTTGTGGAGTTACGGCCAGTTAAATGAGAGGCTAAATACAGGCATGATTTCCTATGAAAAAGTGCCCGCGCAAAATCGCAATTTCCCGAAAATCGGACCCCGAAACCGGTTCTGAGAAAACCCACTGGGGACGCTCCTAGTGACCTGACGGACGCACCCTAGAAGTTTCAGAGCCCTCGGGCTACGTTTTGTGGAGTTACGGCCAGTTTAATGAGAGGCTAAATACAGGCATAATTTCCTATGAAAAAGTGCCCGCCCAAAATCGCGATTTTCTGAAAATCGGACCCCGAACCCGGTTCTGAGAAAACCCACTGGGGACGCTCCTAGTGACCTGACGGACGCACCCTAGAAGTTTCAGAGCCCTCGGGCTACGTTTTGTGGAGTTACGGCCAGTTTAATGAGAGGCTAAATACAGGCATAATTTCCTATGAAAAAGTGCCCGCGCAAAATCGGGATTTTCTGAAAATCGGACCCCGAACCCGGTTTTGAGAAAACCCACTGGGGACGCTCCTAGTGACCTGACGGACGCACCCTAGAAGTTTCAGAGCCCTCGGGCTACGTTTTGTGGAGTTACGGCCAGTTTAATGAGAGGCTAAATACAGGCATAATTTCCTATGAAAAAGTGCCCGCCCAAAATCGCGATTTTCTGAAAATCGGACCCCGAACCCGGTTCTGAGAAAACCCACTGGGGACGCTCCTAGTGACCTGACGGACGCACCCTAGAAGTTTCAGAGCCCTCGGGCTACGTTTTGTGGAGTTACGGCCAGTTTAATGAGAGGCTAAATACAGGCATAATTTCCTATGAAAAAGTGCCCGCGCAAAATCGGGATTTTCTGAAAATCGGACCCCGAACCCGGTTTTGAGAAAACCCACTGGGGACGCTCCTAGTGACCTGACGGACGCACCCTAGAAGTTTCAGAGCCCTCGGGCTACGTTTTGTGGAGTTACGGCCAGTTAAATGAGAGGCTAAATACAGGCATGATTTCCTATGAAAAAGTGCCCGCGCAAAATCGCAATTTCCCGAAAATCGGACCCCGAAACCGGTTCTGAGAAAACCCACTGGGGACGCTCCTAGTGACCTGACGGAGGAACCCTAGAAGTTTCAGAGCCCTCGGGCTACTTTTTGTGGAGTTACGGCCAGTTTAATGAGAGGCTAAATACAGGCATAATTTCCTATATAAAAATGATCGCGCAAAATCGCGATTTCCCAAAAATCGGACCCCGAACCCGGTTCCGAGAAAACCCACTGGGGACGCTCCTAGTGACCTGACGGACGCACCGTAGAAGTTTCAGAGCCCTCGGGCTACGTTTTGTGGAGTTACGGCCAGTTAAATGAGAGGCTAAATACAGGCATAATTTCCTATGAAAAAGTGCCCGCGCAAAATCGCGATTTCCCGAAAATCGGACCCCGAACCCGGTTCTGAGAAAACCCACTGGGGACGCTCCTAGTGACCTGACCGACGCACCCTAGAAGTTTCAGAGCCTTCGGGCTACGTTTTGTGGAGTTACAGCCAGTTTAATGAGAGGCTAAATACAGGCATAATTTCCTATGAAAAAGTGCCCGCGCAAAATCGCGATTTTCTGAAAATCGGACCCCGAACCCGGTTTTGAGAAAACCCACTGGGGACGCTCCTAGTGACCTGACGGACGCACCCTAGAAGTTTCAGAGCCCTCGGGCTACTTTTTGTGGAGTTACGGCCAGTTAAATGAGAGGCTAAATACAGGCATAATTTCCTATGAAAAAGTGCCCGCGCAAAATCGCAATTTCCCGAAAATCGGACCCCGAAACCGGTTCTGAGAAAACCCACTGGGGACGCTCCTAGTGACCTGACGGAGGCACCCTAGAAGTTTCAGAGCCCTCGGGCTACTTTTTGTGGAGTTACGGCCAGTTTAATGAGAGGCTAAATACAGGAATAATATCCTATATAAAAATGATCGCGCAAAATCGCGATTTCCCAAAAATCGGACCCTGAACCCGGTTCCGAGAAAACCCACTGGGGACGCTCCTAGTGACCTGACGGACGCACCCTAGAAGTTTCAGAGCCCTCGGGCTACGTTTTGTGGAGTTACGGCCAGTTAAATGAGAGGCTAAATACAGGCATAATTTCCTATGAAAAAGTGCCCGCCCAAAATCGCGATTTTCTGAAAATCGGACCCCGAACCCGGTTCTGAGAAAACCCACTGGGGACGCTCCTAGTGACCTGACGGACGCACCCTAGAAGTTTCAGAGCCCTCGGGCTACGTTTTGTGGAGTTACGGCCAGTTTAATGAGAGGCTAAATACAGGCATAATTTCCTATGAAAAAGTGCCCGCGCAAAATCGCGATTTCCCGAAAATCGGACCCCGAACCCGGTTCTGAGAAAACCCACTGGGGACGCTCCTAGTGACCTGACGGACGCACCCTAGAAGTTTCAGAGCCCTCGGGCTACGTTTTGTGGAGTTACGGCCAGTTTAATGAGAGGCTAAATACAGGCATAATTTCCTATGAAAAAGTGCCCGCCCAAAATCGCGATTTCCCGAAAATCGGACCCCGAACCCGGTTCTGAGAAAACCCACTGGGGACGCTCCTAGTGACCTGACGGACGCACCCTAGAAGTTTCAGAGCCCTCGGGCTACGTTTTGTGGAGTTACGGCCAGTTTAATGAGAGGCTAAATACAGGCATAATTTCCTATGAAAAAGTGCCCGCCCAAAATCGCGATTTCCCGAAAATCGGACCCCGAACCCGGTTCTGAGAAAACCCACTGGGGACGCTCCTAGTGACCTGACGGACGCACCCTAGAAGTTTCAGAGCCTTCGGGCTACGTTTTGTGGAGTTACGGCCAGTTAAATGAGAGGCTAAATACAGGCATAATTTCCTATGAAAAAGTGCCCGCGCAAAATCGCGATTTCCCGAAAATCGGACCCCGAACCAGGTTCTGAGAAAACCCACTGGGGACGCTCCTAGTGACCTGACGGACGCACCCTAGAAGTTTCAGAGCCCTCGGGCTACTTTTTGTGGAGTTACGGCCAGTTTAATGAGAGGCTAAATACAGGCATAATTTCCTATATAAAAATGCCCGCGCAAAATCGCGATTTCCCAAAAATCAGACCCCGAACCCGGTTCCGAGAAAACCCACTGGGGACGCTCCTAGTGACCTGACGGACGCACCCTAGAAGTTTCAGAGCCCTCGGGCTACGTTTTGTGGAGTTACGGCCAGTTTAATGAGAGGCTAAATACAGGCATAATTTCCTATGAAAAAGTGCCTGCGCAAAATCGCGATTTTCTGAAAATCGGACCCCGAACCCGGTTCTGAGAAAACCCACTGGGGACGCTCCTAGTGACCTGACGGACGCACCCTAGAAGTTTCAGAGCCCTCGGGCTACGTTTTGTGGAGTTACGGCCAGTTTAATGAGAGGCTAAATACAGGCATAATTTCCTATGAAAAAGTGCCCGCCCAAAATCGCGATTTTCTGAAAATCGGACCCCGAACCCGGTTCTGAGAAAACCCACTGGGGACGCTCCTAGTGACCTGACGGACGCACCCTAGAAGTTTCAGAGCCCTCGGGCTACGTTTTGTGGAGTTACGGCCAGTTTAATGAGAGGCTAAATACAGGCATAATTTCCTATGAAAAAGTGCCCGCGCAAAATCGGGATTTTCTGAAAATCGGACCCCGAACCCGGTTTTGAGAAAACCCACTGGGGACGCTCCTAGTGACCTGACGGACGCACCCTAGAAGTTTCAGAGCCCTCGGGCTACGTTTTGTGGAGTTACGGCCAGTTAAATGAGAGGCTAAATACAGGCATGATTTCCTATGAAAAAGTGCCCGCGCAAAATCGCAATTTCCCGAAAATCGGACCCCGAAACCGGTTCTGAGAAAACCCACTGGGGACGCTCCTAGTGACCTGACGGAGGAACCCTAGAAGTTTCAGAGCCCTCGGGCTACTTTTTGTGGAGTTACGGCCAGTTTAATGAGAGGCTAAATACAGGCATAATTTCCTATATAAAAATGATCGCGCAAAATCGCGATTTCCCAAAAATCGGACCCCGAACCCGGTTCCGAGAAAACCCACTGGGGACGCTCCTAGTGACCTGATGGACGCACCCTAGAAGTTTCAGAGCCCTCGGGCTACGTTTTGTGGAGTTACGGCCAGTTAAATGAGAGGCTAAATACAGGCATAATTTCCTATGAAAAAGTGCCCGCGCAAAATCGCGATTCCCCGAAAATCGGACCCCGAACCCGGTTCTGAGAAAACCCACTGGGGACGCTCCTAGTGACCTGACGGACGCACCCTAGAAGTTTCAGAGCCTTCGGGCTACGTTTTGTGGAGTTACAGCCAGTTTAATGAGAGGCTAAATACAGGCATAATTTCCTATGAAAAAGTGCCCGCGCAAAATCGCGATTTTCTGAAAATCGGACCCCGAACCCGGTTTTGAGAAAACCCACTGGGGACGCTCCTAGTGACCTGACGGACGCACCCTAGAAGTTTCAGAGCCCTCGGGCTACGTTTTGTGGAGTTACGGCCAGTTAAATGAGAGGCTAAATACAGGCATAATTTCCTATGAAAAAGTGCCCGCGCAAAATCGCAATTTCCCGAAAATCGGACCCCGAAACCGGTTCTGAGAAAACCCACTGGGGACGCTCCTAGTGACCAGACGGACGCACCCTAGAAGTTTCAGAGCCCTCGGGCTACGTTTTGTGGAGTTACGGCCAGTTTAATGAGAGGCTAAATACAGGCATAATTTCCTATATAAAAATGATCGCGCAAAATCGCGATTTCCCAAAAATCGGACCCTGAACCCGGTTCCGAGAAAACCCACTGGGGACGCTCCTAGTGACCTGACGGACGCACCCTAGAAGTTTCAGAGCCCTCGGGCTACGTTTTGTGGAGTTACGGCCAGTTTAATGAGAGGCTAAATACAGGCATAATTTCCTATGAAAAAGTGCCCGCGCAAAATCGCGATTTCCCGAAAATCGGACCCCGAACCCGGTTCTGAGAAAACCCACTGGGGACGCTCCTAGTGACCTGATGGACGCACTCTAGAAGTTTCAGAGCCCTCGGGCTACGTTTTGTGGAGTTACGGACAGTTAAATGAGAGGCTAAATACAGGCATAATTTCCTATTAAAAAAGTGCCCGCCCAAAATCACGATTTCCCGAAAATCGGACCCCGAACCCGGTTCTGAGAAAACCCACTGGGGACGCTCCTAGTGACCTGACGGACGCACCCTAGAAGTTTCAAAGCCCTCGGGCTACGTTTTGTGGAGTTACGGCCAGTTAAATGAGAGGCTAAATACAGGCATAATTTCCTATGAAAAAGTGCCCGCGCAAAATCGCGATTTCCCGAAAATCGGACCCCGAACCCGGTTCTGAGAAAACCCACTGGGGACGCTCCTAGTGACCTGACGGACGCACCCTAGAAGTTTCAGAGCCCTCGGGCTACGTTTTGTGGAGTTACGGCCAGTTTAATGAGAGGCTAAATACAGGCATAATTTCCTATGAAAAAGTGCCCGCCCAAAATCGGGATTTTCTGAAAATCGGACCCCGAACCCGGTTCTGAGAAAACCCACTGGGGACGCTCCTAGTGACCTGACGGAGGCACCCTAGAAGTTTCAGAGCCCTCAGGCTACTTTTTGTGGAGTTACGGCCAGTTTAATGAGAGGCTAAATACAGGCATAATTTCCTATATAAAAATGCCCGCGCAAAATCGCGATTTCCCGAAAATCGGACCCCGAACCCGGTTCCGAGAAAACCCACTGGGGACGCTCCTAGTGACCTGACGGACGCACCCTAGAAGTTTCAGAGCCCTCGGGCTACGTTTTGTGGAGTTACGGCCAGTTTAATGAGAGGCTAAATACAGGCATAATTTCCTATGAAAAAGTGCCCGCACAAAATCGCGATTTCCCGAAAATCGGACCCCGAACCCGGTTCTGAGAAAACCCACTGGGGACGCTCCTAGTGACCTGATGGACGCACCCTAGAAGTTTCAGAGCCCTCGGGCTACGTTTTGTGGAGTTACGGCCAGTTTAATGAGAGGCTAAATACAGGCATAATTTCCTATGAAAAAGTGCCCGCCCAAAATCGCGATTTTCTGAAAATCGGACCCCGAACCCGGTTCTGAGAAAACCCACTGGGGACGCTCCTAGTGACCTGACGGACGCACCCTAGAAGTTTCAGAGCCCTCGGGCTACGTTTTGTGGAGTTACGGCCAGTTAAATGAGAGGCTAAATACAGGCATAATTTCCTATGAAAAAGTGCCCGCGCAAAATCGCGATTTCCCGAAAATCGGACCCCGAACCCGGTTCTGAGAAAACCCACTGGGGACGCTCCTAGTGACCTGACGGACGCACCCTAGAAGTTTCAGAGCCCTCGGGCTACGTTTTGTGGAGTTACGGCCAGTTTAATGAGAGGCTAAATACAGGCATAATTTCCTATGAAAAAGTGCCCGCGCAAAATCGCGATTTTCTTAAAATCGGACCCCGAACCCGGTTCTAAGAAAACCCACTGGGGACGCTCCTAGTGACCTGACGGACGCACCCTAGAAGTTTCAGAGCCCTCGGGCTACGTTTTGTGAAGTTACGGCCAATTAAATGAGAGGCTAAATACAGGCATAATTTCCCATGAAAAAGTGCCCGCGCAAAATCGGGATTTTCTGAAAATCGGACCCCGAACCCGGTTCTGAGAAAACCCACTGGGGACGCTCCTAGTGACCTGACGGACGCACCCTAGAAGTTTCAGAGCCCTCGGGCTACGTTTTGTGGAGTTACGGCCAGTTTAATGAGAGGCTAAATACAGGCATAATTTCCTATGAAAAAGTGCCCGCGCAAAATCGCGATTTCCCGAAAATCGGACCCCGAACCCGGTTCTGAGAAAACCCACTGGGGACGCTCCTAGTGACCTGACGGACGCACCCTAGAAGTTTCAGAGCCTTCGGGCTACGTTTTGTGGAGTTACGGCCAGTTAAATGAGAGGCTAAATACAGGCATAATTTCCTATGAAAAAGTGCCCGCGCAAAATCGCGATTTCCCGAAAATCGGACCCCGAACCCGGTTCTGAGAAAACCCACTGGGGACACTCCTAGTGACCTGACGGACGCACCCTAGAAGTTTCAGAGCCTTCGGGCTACGTTCTGTGGAGTTACAGCCAGTTTAATGAGAGGCTAAATACAGGCATAATTTCCTATGAAAAAGTGCCCGCGCAAAATCGGGATTTTCTGAAAATCGGACCCCGAACCCGGTTTTGAGAAAACCCACTGGGGACGCTCCTAGTGACCTGACGGACGCATCCTAGAAGTTTCAGAGCCCTCGGGCTACGTTTTGTGGAGTTACGGCCAGTTAAATGAGAGGCTAAATACAGGCATAATTTCCTATGAAAAAGTGCCCGCGCAAAATCGCAATTTCCCGAAAATCGGACCCCGAAACCGGTTCTGAGAAAACCCACTGGGGACGCTCCTAGTGACCTGACGGAGGCACCCTAGAAGTTTCAGAGCCCTCGGGCTACTTTTTGTGGAGTTACGGCCAGTTTAATGAGAGGCTAAATACAGGCATAATTTCCTATGAAAAAGTGCCCGCGCAAAATCGCGATTTCCTGAAAATCGGACCCCGAACCCGGTTCTGAGAAAACCCACTGGGGACGCTCCTAGTGACCTGACGGACGCACCCTAGAAGTTTCAGAGCCTTCGGGCTACGTTTTGTGGAGTTACGGCCAGTTAAATGAGAGGCTAAATACAGGCATAATTTCCTATGAAAAAGTGCCCGCGCAAAATCGCGATTTCCCGAAAATCGGACCCCGAACCCGGTTCTGAGAAAACCCACTGGGGACGCTCCTAGTGACCTGACGGACGCACCCTAGAAGTTTCAGAGCCCTCGGGCTACGTTTTGTGGAGTTACGGCCAGTTTAATGAGAGGCTAAATACAGGCATAATTTCCTATGAAAAAGTGCCCGCCCAAAATCGGGATTTTCTGAAAATCGGACCCCGAACCCGGTTTTGAGAAAACCCACTGGGGACGCTCCTAGTGACCTGACGGACGCACCCTAGAAGTTTCAGAGCCCTCGGGCTACGTTTTGTGGAGTTACGGCCAGTTAAATGAGAGGCTAAATACAGGCATAATTTCCTATTAAAAAAGTGCCCGCCCAAAATCACGATTTCCCGAAAATCGGACCCCGAACCCGGTTCTGAGAAAACCCACTGGGGACGCTCCTAGTGACCTGACGGACGCACCCTAGAAGTTTCAGAGCCCTCGGGCTACGTTTTGTGGAGTTACGGCCAGTTAAATGAGAGGCTAAATACAGGCATAATTTCCTATGAAAAAGTGCCCGCGCAAAATCGCGATTTCCCGAAAATCGGACCCCGAACCCGGTTCTGAGAAAACCCACTGGGGACGCTCCTAGTGACCTGACGGACGCACCCTAGAAGTTTCAGAGCCCTCGGGCTACGTTTTGTGGAGTTACGGCCAGTTTAATGAGAGGCTAAATACAGGCATAATTTCCTATGAAAAAGTGCCCGCGCAAAATCGCGATTTCCCGAAAATCGGACCCCGAACCCGGTTCTGAGAAAACCCACTGGGGACGCTCCTAGTGACCTGATGGACGCACTCTAGAAGTTTCAGAGCCCTCGGGCTACGTTTTGTGGAGTTACGGACAGTTTAATGAGAGGCTAAATACAGGCATAATTTCCTATTAAAAAAGTGCCCGCCCAAAATCACGATTTCCCGAAAATCGGACCCCGAACCCGGTTCTGAGAAAACCCACTGGGGACGCTCCTAGTGACCTGACGGACGCACCCTAGAAGTTTCAGAGCCCTCGGGCTACGTTTTGTGGAGTTACGGCCAGTTAAATGAGAGGCTAAATACAGGCATAATTTCCTATGAAAAAGTGCCCGCGCAAAATCGCGATTTCCCGAAAATCGGACCCCGAACCCAGTTCTGAGAAAACCCACTGGGGACGCTCCTAGTGACCTGACGGACGCACCCTAGAAGTTTCAGAGCCCTCGGGCTACGTTTTGTGGAGTTACGGCCAGTTTAATGAGAGGCTAAATACAGGCATAATTTCCTATGAAAAAGTGCCCGCGCAAAATCGCGATTTCCCGAAAATCGGACCCCGAACCCGGTTCTGAGAAAACCCACTGGGGACGCTCCTAGTGACCTGACGGAGGCACCCTAGAAGTTTCAGAGCCCTCGGGCTACGTTTTGTGGAGTTACGGCCAGTTTAATGAGAGGCTAAATACAGGCATAATTTCCTATGAAAAAGTGCCCGCCCAAAATCGCGATTTTCTGAAAATCGGACCCCGAACCCGGTTCTGAGAAAACCCACTGGGGACGCTCCTAGTGACCTGACGGACGCACCCTAGAAGTTTCAGAGCCCTCGGGCTACGTTTTGTGGAGTTACGGCCAGTTAAATGAGAGGCTAAATACAGGCATAATTTCCTATGAAAAAGTGCCCGCGCAAAATCGCGATTTCCCGAAAATCGGACCCCGAACCCGGTTCTGAGAAAACCCACTGGGGACGCTCCTAGTGACCTGACGGACGCACCCTAGAAGTTTCAGAGCCCTCGGGCTACGTTTTGTGGAGTTACGGCCAGTTTAATGAGAGGCTAAATACAGGCATAATTTCCTATGAAAAAGTGCCCGCGCAAAATCGCGATTTTCTTAAAATCGGACCCCGAACCCGGTTCTAAGAAAACCCACTGGGGACGCTCCTAGTGACCTGACGGACGCACCCTAGAAGTTTCAGAGCCCTCGGGCTACGTTTTGTGAAGTTACGGCCAATTAAATGAGAGGCTAAATACAGGCATAATTTCCCATGAAAAAGTGCCCGCGCAAAATCGGGATTTTCTGAAAATCGGACCCCGAACCCGGTTCTGAGAAAACCCACTGGGGACGCTCCTAGTGACCTGACGGACGCACCCTAGAAGTTTCAGAGCCTTCGGGCTACGTTTTGTGGAGTTACGGCCAGTTTAATGAGAGGCTAAATATAGGCATAATTTCCTATGAAAAAGTGCCCGCGCAAAATCGCGATTTCCCGAAAATCGGACCCCGAACCCGGTTCTGAGAAAACCCACTGGGGACGCTCCTAGTGACCTGACGGACGCACCCTAGAAGTTTCAGAGCCTTCGGGCTACGTTTTGTGGAGTTACGGCCAGTTAAATGAGAGGCTAAATACAGGCATAATTTCCTATGAAAAAGTGCCCGCGCAAAATCGCGATTTCCCGAAAATCGGACCCCGAACCCGGTTCTGAGAAAACCCACTGGGGACACTCCTAGTGACCTGACGGACGCACCCTAGAAGTTTCAGAGCCTTCGGGCTACGTTCTGTGGAGTTACAGCCAGTTTAATGAGAGGCTAAATACAGGCATAATTTCCTATGAAAAAGTGCCCGCGCAAAATCGGGATTTTCTGAAAATCGGACCCCGAACCCGGTTTTGAGAAAACCCACTGGGGACGCTCCTAGTGACCTGACGGACGCACCCTAGAAGTTTCAGAGCCCTCGGGCTACGTTTTGTGGAGTTACGGCCAGTTAAATGAGAGGCTAAATACAGGCATAATTTCCTATGAAAAAGTGCCCGCGCAAAATCGCAATTTCCCGAAAATCGGACCCCGAAACCGGTTCTGAGAAAACCCACTGGGGACGCTCCTAGTGACCTGACGGAGGCACCCTAGAAGTTTCAGAGCCCTCGGGCTACTTTTTGTGGAGTTACGGCCAGTTTAATGAGAGGCTAAATACAGGCATAATTTCCTATGAAAAAGTGCCCGCGCAAAATCGCGATTTCCCGAAAATCGGACCCCGAACCCGGTTCTGAGAAAACCCACTGGGGACGCTCCTAGTGACCTGACGGACGCACCCTAGAAGTTTCAGAGCCTTCGGGCTACGTTTTGTGGAGTTACGGCCAGTTAAATGAGAGGCTAAATACAGGCATAATTTCCTATGAAAAAGTGCCCGCGCAAAATCGCGATTTCCCGAAAATCGGACCCCGAACCCGGTTCTGAGAAAACCCACTGGGGACGCTCCTAGTGACCTGACGGACGCACCCTAGAAGTTTCAGAGCCCTCGGGCTACGTTTTGTGGAGTTACGGCCAGTTTAATGAGAGGCTAAATACAGGCATAATTTCCTATGAAAAAGTGCCCGCCCAAAATCGGGATTTTCTGAAAATCGGACCCCGAACCCGGTTTTGAGAAAACCCACTGGGGACGCTCCTAGTGACCTGACGGACGCACCCTAGAAGTTTCAGAGCCCTCGGGCTACGTTTTGTGGAGTTACGGCCAGTTAAATGAGAGGCTAAATACAGGCATAATTTCCTATTAAAAAAGTGCCCGCCCAAAATCACGATTTCCCGAAAATCGGACCCCGAACCCGGTTCTGAGAAAACCCACTGGGGACGCTCCTAGTGACCTGACGGACGCACCCTAGAAGTTTCAGAGCCCTCGGGCTACGTTTTGTGGAGTTACGGCCAGTTAAATGAGAGGCTAAATACAGGCATAATTTCCTATGAAAAAGTGCCCACGCAAAATCGCGATTTCCCGAAAATCGGACCCCGAACCCGGTTCTGAGAAAACCCACTGGGGACGCTCCTAGTGACCTGACGGACGCACCCTAGAAGTTTCAGAGCCCTCGGGCTACGTTTTGTGGAGTTACGGCCAGTTTAATGAGAGGCTAAATACAGGCATAATTTCCTATGAAAAAGTGCCCGCGCAAAATCGCGATTTCCCGAAAATCGGACCCCGAACCCGGTTCTGAGAAAACCCACTGGGGACGCTCCTAGTGACCTGATGGACGCACTCTAGAAGTTTCAGAGCCCTCGGGCTACGTTTTGTGGAGTTACGGACAGTTTAATGAGAGGCTAAATACAGGCATAATTTCCTATTAAAAAAGTGCCCGCCCAAAATCACGATTTCCCGAAAATCGGACCCCGAACCCGGTTCTGAGAAAACCCACTGGGGACGCTCCTAGTGACCTGACGGACGCACCCTAGAAGTTTCAGAGCCCTCGGGCTACGTTTTGTGGAGTTACGGCCAGTTAAATGAGAGGCTAAATACAGGCATAATTTCCTATGAAAAAGTGCCCGCGCAAAATCGCGATTTCCCGAAAATCGGACCCCGAACCCGGTTCTGAGAAAACCCACTGGGGACGCTCCTAGTGACCTGACGGACGCACCCTAGAAGTTTCAGAGCCCTCGGGCTACGTTTTGTGGAGTTACGGCCAGTTTAATGAGAGGCTAAATACAGGCATAATTTCCTATGAAAAAGTGCCCGCGCAAAATCGCGATTTCCCGAAAATCGGACCCCGAACCCGGTTCTGAGAAAACCCACTGGGGACGCTCCTAGTGACCTGACGGAGGCACCCTAGAAGTTTCAGAGCCCTCAGGCTACTTTTTGTGGAGTTACGGCCAGTTTAATGAGAGGCTAAATACAGGCATAATTTCCTATATAAAAATGCCCGCGCAAAATCGCGATTTCCCGAAAATCGGACCCCGAACCCGGTTCCGAGAAAACCCACTGGGGACGCTCCTAGTGACCTGACGGACGCACCCTAGAAGTTTCAGAGCCCTCGGGCTACGTTTTGTGGAGTTACGGCCAGTTTAATGAGAGGCTAAATACAGGCATAATTTCCTATGAAAAAGTGCCCGCGCAAAATCGCGATTTCCCGAAAATCGGACCCCGAACCCGGTTCTGAGAAAACCCACTGGGGACGCTCCTAGTGACCTGATGGACGCACCCTAGAAGTTTCAGAGCCCTCGGGCTACGTTTTGTGGAGTTACGGCCAGTTTAATGAGAGGCTAAATACAGGCATAATTTCCTATGAAAAAGTGCCCGCCCAAAATCGCGATTTTCTGAAAATCGGACCCCGAACCCGGTTCTGAGAAAACCCACTGGGGACGCTCCTAGTGACCTGACGGACGCACCCTAGAAGTTTCAGAGCCCTCGGGCTACGTTTTGTGGAGTTACGGCCAGTTAAATGAGAGGCTAAATACAGGCATAATTTCCTATGAAAAAGTGCCCGCGCAAAATCGCGATTTCCCGAAAATCGGACCCCGAACCCGGTTCTGAGAAAACCCACTGGGGACGCTCCTAGTGACCTGACGGACGCACCCTAGAAGTTTCAGAGCCCTCGGGCTACGTTTTGTGGAGTTACGGCCAGTTTAATGAGAGGCTAAATACAGGCATAATTTCCTATGAAAAAGTGCCCGCGCAAAATCGCGATTTTCTTAAAATCGGACCCCGAACCCGGTTCTAAGAAAACCCACTGGGGACGCTCCTAGTGACCTGACGGACGCACCCTAGAAGTTTCAGAGCCCTCGGGCTACGTTTTGTGAAGTTACGGCCAATTAAATGAGAGGCTAAATACAGGCATAATTTCCCATGAAAAAGTGCCCGCGCAAAATCGGGATTTTCTGAAAATCGGACCCCGAACCCGGTTCTGAGAAAACCCACTGGGGACGCTCCTAGTGACCTGACGGACGCACCCTAGAAGTTTCAGAGCCTTCGGGCTACGTTTTGTGGAGTTACGGCCAGTTTAATGAGAGGCTAAATACAGGCATAATTTCCTATGAAAAAGTGCCCGCGCAAAATCACGATTTCCCGAAAATCGGACCCCGAACCCGGTTCTGAGAAAACCCACTGGGGACGCTCCTAGTGACCTGATGGACGCACCTTAGAAGTTTCAGAGCCCTCGGGCTACGTTTTGTGGAGTTACGGCCAGTTTAATGAGAGGCTAAATACAGGCATAATTTCCTATGAAAAAGTGCCCGCGCAAAATCGCGATTTCCCGAAAATCGGACCCCGAACCCGGTTCTGAGAAAACCCACTGGGGACGCTCCTAGTGACCTGACGGACGCACCCTAGAAGTTTCAGAGCCCTCGGGCTACGTTTTGTGGAGTTACGGCCAGTTTAATGAGAGGCTAAATACAGGCATAATTTCCTATGAAAAAGTGCCCGCGCAAAATCGCGATTTCCCGAAAAATCGGACCCCGAACCCGGTTCTGAGAAAACCCACTGGGGACGCTCCTAGTGACCTGACGGACGCACCCTAGAAGTTTCAGAGCCCTCGGGCTACGTTTTGTGGAGTTACGGCCAGTTTAATGAGAGGCTAAATACAGGCTTAATTTCCTATGAAAAAGTGCCCGCGCAAAATCGCAATTTCCCGAAAATCGGACCCCGAACCCGGTTCTGAGAAAACCCACTGGGGACACTCCTAGTGACCTGACGGACGCACCCTAGAAGTTTCAGAGCCTTCGGGCTACGTTCTGTGGAGTTACAGCCAGTTTAATGAGAGGCTAAATACAGGCATAATTTCCTATGAAAAAGTGCCCGCGCAAAATCGGGATTTTCTGAAAATCGGACCCCGAACCCGGTTTTGAGAAAACCCACTGGGGACGCTCCTAGTGACCTGACGGACGCACCCTAGAAGTTTCAGAGCCCTCGGGCTACGTTTTGTGGAGTTACGGCCAGTTAAATGAGAGGCTAAATACAGGCATAATTTCCTATGAAAAAGTGCCCGCGCAAAATCGCAATTTCCCGAAAATCGGACCCCGAAACCGGTTCTGAGAAAACCCACTGGGGACGCTCCTAGTGACCTGACGGATGCACCCTAGAAGTTTCAGAGCCCTCGGGCTACTTTTTGTGGAGTTACGGCCAGTTTAATGAGAGGCTAAATACAGGCATAATTTCCTATGAAAAAGTGCCCGCGCAAAATCGCGATTTCCCGAAAATCGGACCCCGAACCCGGTTCTGAGAAAACCCACTGGGGACGCTCCTAGTGACCTGACGGACGCACCCTAGAAGTTTCAGAGCCTTCGGGCTACGTTTTGTGGAGTTACGGCCAGTTAAATGAGAGGCTAAATACAGGCATAATTTCCTATGAAAAAGTGCCCGCGCAAAATCGCGATTTCCCGAAAATCGGACCCCGAACCCGGTTCTGAGAAAACCCACTGGGGACGCTCCTAGTGACCTGACGGACGCACCCTAGAAGTTTCAGAGCCTTCGGGCTACGTTTTGTGGAGTTACAGCCAGTTTAATGAGAGGCTAAATACAGGCATAATTTCCTATGAAAAAGTGCCCGCGCAAAATCGGGATTTTCTGAAAATCGGACCCCGAACCCGGTTTTGAGAAAACCCACTGGGGACGCTCCTAGTGACCTGACGGACGCACCCTAGAAGTTTCAGAGCCCTCGGGCTACGTTTTGTGGAGTTACGGCCAGTTAAATGAGAGGCTAAATACAGGCATAATTTCCTATGAAAAAGTGCCCGCGCAAAATCGCAATTTCCCGAAAATCGGACCCCGAAACCGGTTCTGAGAAAACCCACTGGGGACGCTCCTAGTGACCTGACGGAGGCACCCTAGAAGTTTCAGAGCCCTCAGGCTACTTTTTGTGGAGTTACGGCCAGTTTAATGAGAGGCTAAATACAGGCATAATTTCCTATGAAAAAGTGCCCGCGCAAAATCGCGATTTCCCTAAAATCGGACCCCGAACCCGGTTCTGAGAAAACCCACTGGGGACGCTCCTAGTGACCTGATGGACGCACCCTAGAAGTTTCAGAGCCCTCGGGCTACGTTTTGTGGAGTTACGGCCAGTTTAATGAGAGGCTAAATACAGGCATAATTTCCTATGAAAAAGTGCCCGCCCAAAATCGCGATTTCCCGAAAATCGGACCCCGAACCCGGTTCTGAGAAAACCCATTGGGGACGCTCCTAGTGACCTGACGGACGCACCCTAGAAGTTTCAGAGCCTTCGGGCTACGTTTTGTGGAGTTACGGCCAGTTAAATGAGAGGCTAAATACAGGCATAATTTCCTATGAAAAAGTGCCCGCGCAAAATCGCGATTTCCCGAAAATCGGACCCCGAACCCGGTTCTGAGAAAACCCACTGGGGACGCTCCTAGTGACCTGACGGACGCACCCTAGAAGTTTCAGAGCCTTCGGGCTACGTTTTGTGGAGTTACAGCCAGTTTAATGAGAGGCTAAATACAGGCATAATTTCCTATGAAAAAGTGCCCGCGCAAAATCGCGATTTTCTGAAAATCGGACCCCGAACCCGGTTCTGAGAAAACCCACTGGGGATGCTCCTAGTGACCTGACGGACGCACCCTAGAAGTTTCAGAGCCCTCGGGCTACGTTTTGTGGAGTTACGGCCAGTTAAATGAGAGGCTACATACAGGCATAATTTCCTATGGAAAAGTGCCCGGGCAAAATCGCAATTTCCCGAAAATCGGACCCCGAAACCGGTTCTGAGAAAACCCACTGGGGACGCTCCTAGTGACCTGACGGAGGCACCCTAGAAGTTTCAGAGCCCTCGGGCTACTTTTTGTGGAGTTACGGCCAGTTTAATGAGAGGCTAAATACAGGCATAATTTCCTATATAAAAATGATCGCGCAAAATCGCGATTTCCCTAAAATCGGACCCCGAACCCGGTTCTGAGAAAACCCACTGGGGACGCTCCTAGTGACCTGACGGACGCACCCTAGAAGTTTCAGAGCCTTCGGGCTACGTTTTGTGGAGTTACAGCCAGTTTAATGAGAGGCTAAATACAGGCATAATTTCCTATGAAAAAGTGCCCGCGCAAAATCGCGATTTTCTGAAAATCGGACCCCGAACCCGGTTCTGAGAAAACCCACTGGGGATGCTCCTAGTGACCTGACGGACGCACCCTAGAAGTTTCAGAGCCCTCGGGCTACGTTTTGTGGAGTTACGGCCAGTTAAATGAGAGGCTACATACAGGCATAATTTCCTATGAAAAAGTGCCCGCGCAAAATCGCAATTTCCCGAAAATCGGACCCCGAAACCGGTTCTGAGAAAACCCACTGGGGACGCTCCTAGTGACCTGACGGAGGCACCCTAGAAGTTTCAGAGCCCTCGGGCTACTTTTTGTGGAGTTACGGCCAGTTTAATGAGAGGCTAAATACAGGCATAATTTCCTATATAAAAATGATCGCGCAAAATCGCGATTTCCAAAAAATCGGACCCAGAACCCGGTTCTGAGAAAACCCACTGGGGACGCTCCTAGTGACCTGACGGACGCACCCTAGAAGTTTCAGAGCCCTCGGGCTACGTTTTGTGGAGTTACGGCCAGTTAAATGAGAGGCTAAATACAGGCATAATTTCCTATGAAAAAGTGCCCGCGCAAAATCGCAATTTCCCGAAAATCGGACCCCGAAACCGGTTCTGAGAAAACCCACTGGGGACGCTCCTAGTGACCTGACGGAGGCACCCTAGAAGTTTCAGAGCCCTCAGGCTACTTTTTGTGGAGTTACGGCCAGTTTAATGAGAGGCTAAATACAGGCATAATTTCCTATGAAAAAGTGCCCGCGCAAAATCGCGATTTCCCTAAAATCGGACCCCGAACCCGGTTCTGAGAAAACCCACTGGGGACGCTCCTAGTGACCTGATGGACGCACCCTAGAAGTTTCAGAGCCCTCGGGCTACGTTTTGTGGAGTTACGGCCAGTTTAATGAGAGGCTAAATACAGGCATAATTTCCTATGAAAAAGTGCCCGCCCAAAATCGCGATTTCCCGAAAATCGGACCCCGAACCCGGTTCTGAGAAAACCCATTGGGGACGCTCCTAGTGACCTGACGGACGCACCCTAGAAGTTTCAGAGCCTTCGGGCTACGTTTTGTGGAGTTACGGCCAGTTAAATGAGAGGCTAAATACAGGCATAATTTCCTATGAAAAAGTGCCCGCGCAAAATCGCGATTTCCCGAAAATCGGACCCCGAACCCGGTTCTGAGAAAACCCACTGGGGACGCTCCTAGTGACCTGACGGACGCACCCTAGAAGTTTCAGAGCCTTCGGGCTACGTTTTGTGGAGTTACAGCCAGTTTAATGAGAGGCTAAATACAGGCATAATTTCCTATGAAAAAGTGCCCGCGCAAAATCGCGATTTTCTGAAAATCGGACCCCGAACCCGGTTCTGAGAAAACCCACTGGGGATGCTCCTAGTGACCTGACGGACGCACCCTAGAAGTTTCAGAGCCCTCGGGCTACGTTTTGTGGAGTTACGGCCAGTTAAATGAGAGGCTACATACAGGCATAATTTCCTATGGAAAAGTGCCCGGGCAAAATCGCAATTTCCCGAAAATCGGACCCCGAAACCGGTTCTGAGAAAACCCACTGGGGACGCTCCTAGTGACCTGACGGAGGCACCCTAGAAGTTTCAGAGCCCTCGGGCTACTTTTTGTGGAGTTACGGCCAGTTTAATGAGAGGCTAAATACAGGCATAATTTCCTATATAAAAATGATCGCGCAAAATCGCGATTTCCCTAAAATCGGACCCCGAACCCGGTTCTGAGAAAACCCACTGGGGACGCTCCTAGTGACCTGACGGACGCACCCTAGAAGTTTCAGAGCCTTCGGGCTACGTTTTGTGGAGTTACAGCCAGTTTAATGAGAGGCTAAATACAGGCATAATTTCCTATGAAAAAGTGCCCGCGCAAAATCGCGATTTTCTGAAAATCGGACCCCGAACCCGGTTCTGAGAAAACCCACTGGGGATGCTCCTAGTGACCTGACGGACGCACCCTAGAAGTTTCAGAGCCCTCGGGCTACGTTTTGTGGAGTTACGGCCAGTTAAATGAGAGGCTACATACAGGCATAATTTCCTATGAAAAAGTGCCCGCGCAAAATCGCAATTTCCCGAAAATCGGACCCCGAAACCGGTTCTGAGAAAACCCACTGGGGACGCTCCTAGTGACCTGACGGAGGCACCCTAGAAGTTTCAGAGCCCTCGGGCTACTTTTTGTGGAGTTACGGCCAGTTTAATGAGAGGCTAAATACAGGCATAATTTCCTATATAAAAATGATCGCGCAAAATCGCGATTTCCAAAAAATCGGACCCAGAACCCGGTTCTGAGAAAACCCACTGGGGACGCTCCTAGTGACCTGACGGACGCACCCTAGAAGTTTCAGAGCCCTCGGGCTACGTTTTGTGGAGTTACGGCCAGTTAAATGAGAGGCTAAATACAGGCATAATTTCCTATGAAAAAGTGCCCGCGCAAAATCGCAATTTCCCGAAAATCGGACCCCGAAACCGGTTCTGAGAAAACCCACTGGGGACGCTCCTAGTGACCTGACGGAGGCACCCTAGAAGTTTCAGAGCCCTCGGGCTACTTTTTGTGGAGTTACGGCCAGTTTAATGAGAGGCTAAATACAGGCATAATTTCCTATATAAAAATGATCGCGCAAAATCGCGATTTCCCAAAAATCGGACCCCGAACCCGGTTCCGAGAAAACCCACTGGGGACGCTCCTAGTGACCTGACGGACGCACCCTAGAAGTTTCAGAGCCCTCGGGCTACGTTTTGTGGAGTTACGGCCAGTTTAATGAGAGGCTAAATACAGGCATAATTTCCTATGAAAAAAGTGCCCGCGCAAAATCGCGATTTCCCGAAAATCGGACCCCGAACCCGGTTCTGAGAAAACCCACTGGGGACGCTCCTAGTGACCTGACGGACGCACCCTAGAAGTTTCAGAGCCCTCGGGCTACGTTTTGTGGAGTTACGGCCAGTTTAATGAGAGGCTAAATACAGGCATAATTTCCTATGAAAAAGTGCCCGCGCAAAATCGCGATTTCCCGAAAATCGGACCCCGAACCCGGTTCTGAGAAAACCCACTGGGGACGCTCCTAGTGACCTGACGGACGCACCCTAGAAGTTTCAGAGCCCTCGGGCTACGTTTTGTGGAGTTACGGCCAGTTTAATGAGAGGCTAAATACAGGCATAATTTCCTATGAAAAAGTGCCCGCGCAAAATCGCGTTTTTCCGAAAATCGGACCCCGAACCCGTTTCTGAGAAAACCCACTGGGGACGCTCCTAGTGACCTGACGGACGCACCCTAGAAGTTTCAGAGCCCTCGGGCTACGTTTTGTGGAGTTACGGCCAGTTTAATGAGAGGCTAAATACAGGCATAATTTCCTATGAAAAAGTGCCCGCGCAAAATCGCGATTTCCCGAAAATCGGACCCAGAACCCGGTTCTGAGAAAACCCACTGGGGACGCTCCTAGTGACCTGACGGACGCACCCTAGAAGTTTCAGAGCCCTCGGGCTACGTTTTGTGGAGTTACGGCCAGTTTAATGAGAGGCTAAATACAGGCATAATTTCCTATGAAAAAGTGCCCGCGCAAAATCGCGATTTCCCAAAAATCGGACCCCGAACCCGGTTCTGAGAAAACCCACTGGGGACGCTCCTAGTGACCTGACGGACGCACCCTAGAAGTTTCAGAGCCCTCAGGCTACGTTTTGTGGAGTTACGGCCAGTTTAATGAGAGGCTAAATACAGGCATAATTTCCTATGAAAAAGTGCCCGCGCAAAATCGCGATTTCCCAAAAATCGGACCCCGAACCCGGTTCTGAGAAAACCCATTGGGGACGCTCCTAGTGACCTGACGGACGCACCCTAGAAGTTTCAGAGCCTTCGGGCTACGTTTTGTGGAGTTACGGCCAGTTTAATGAGAGGCTAAATACAGGCATAATTTCCTATGAAAAAGTGCCCGCGCAAAATTGCGATTTCCCGAAAATCGGACCCCGAACCCCGTTCTGAGAAAACCCACTGGGGACGCTCCTAGTGACCTGACGGACGCACCCTAGAAGTTTCAGAGCCCTCGGGCTACGTTTTGTGGAGTTACGGCCAGTTTAATGAGAGGCTAAATACAGGCATAATTTCCTATGAAAAAGTGCCCGCGCAAAATCGCGATTTCCCGAAAATCGGACCCCGAACCCGGTTCTGAGAAAACCCACTGGGGACGCTCCTAGTGACCTGACGGACGCACCCTAGAAGTTTCAGAGCCCTCGGGCTACGTTTTGTGGAGTTACGGCCAGTTTAATGAGAGGCTAAATACAGGCATAATTTCCTATGAAAAGTGCCCGCGCAAAATCGCGATTTCCCGAAAATCGGACCCCGAACCCGGTTCTGAGAAAACCCACTGGGGACGCTCCTAGTGACCTGACGGACGCACCCTAGAAGTTTCAGAGCCCTCGGGCTACGTTTTGTGGAGTTACGGCCAGTTTAATGAGAGGCTAAATACAGGCATAATTTCCTATGAAAAAGTGCCCGCGCAAAATCGCGATTTCCCGAAAATCGGACCCCGAACCCGGTTCTGAGAAAACCCACTGGGGACGCTCCTAGTGACCTGACGGACGCACCCTAGAAGTTTCAGAGCCCTCGGGCTACGTTTTGTGGAGTTACGGCCAGTTTAATGAGAGGCTAAATACAGGCATAATTTCCTATGAAAAAGTGCCCGCGCAAAATCGCGATTTCCCGAAAAATCGGACCCCGAACCCGGTTCTGAGAAAACCCACTGGGGACGCTCCTAGTGACCTGACGGACGCACCCTAGAAGTTTCAGAGCCCTCGGGCTACGTTTTGTGGAGTTACGGCCAGTTTAATGAGAGGCTAAATACAGGCTTAATTTCCTATGAAAAAGTGCCCGCGCAAAATCGCAATTTCCCGAAAATCGGACCCCGAACCCGGTTCTGAGAAAACCCACTGGGGACACTCCTAGTGACCTGACGGACGCACCCTAGAAGTTTCAGAGCCCTCGGGCTACGTTTTGTGGAGTTACGGCCAGTTTAATGAGAGGCTAAATACAGGCATAATTTCCTATGAAAAAGTGCCCGCGCAAAATCGCGATTTCCCGAAAATCGGACCCCGAACCCGGTTCTGAGAAAACCCACTGGGGACGCTCCTAGTGACCTGACGGACGCACCCTAGAAGTTTCAGAGCCCTCGGGCTACGTTTTGTGGAGTTACGGCCAGTTTAATGAGAGGCTAAATACAGGCATAATTTCCTTTGAAAAAGTGCCCGCGCAAAATCGCGATTTCCCGAAAATCGGACCCCGAATCCGGTTCTGAGAAAACCCACTGGGGACGCTCCTAGTGACCTGACGGACGCACCCTAGAAGTTTCAGAGCCCTCGGGCTACGTTTTGTGGAGTTACGGCCAGTTTAATGAGAGGCTAAATACAGGCATAATTTCCTATGAAAAAGTGCCCGCGCAAAATCGCGATTTCCCGAAAATCGGACCTCAAACCCGGTTCTGAGAAAACCCACTGGGGACGCTCCTAGTGACCTGACGGACGCACCCTAGAAGTTTCAGAGCCCTCGGGCTACGTTTTGTGGAGTTACGGCCAGTTTAATGAGAGGCTAAATACAGGCATAATTTCCTATGAAAAAAGTGCCCGCGCAAAATCGCGATTTCCCGAAAATCGGACCCCGAACCCGGTTCTGAGAAAACCCACTGGGGACGCTCCTAGTGACCTGACGGACGCACCCTAGAAGTTTCAGAGCCCTCGGGCTACGTTTTGTGGAGTTACGGCCAGTTTAATGAGAGGCTAAATACAGGCATAATTTCCTATGAAAAAGTGCCCGCGCAAAATCGCGATTTCCCGAAAATCGGACCCCGAACCCGGTTCTGAGAAAACCCACTGGGGACGCTCCTAGTGACCTGACGGACGCACCCTAGAAGTTTCAGAGCCCTCGGGCTACGTTTTGTGGAGTTACGGCCAGTTTAATGAGAGGCTAAATACAGGCATAATTTCCTATGAAAAAGTGCCCGCGCAAAATCGCGATTTCCCGAAAATCGGACCCCGAACCCGGTTCTGAGAAAACCCACTGGGGACGCTCCTAGTGACCTGACGGACGCACCCTAGAAGTTTCAGAGCCCTCGGGCTACGTTTTGTGGAGTTACGGCCAGTTTAATGAGAGGCTAAATACAGGCATAATTTCCTATGAAAAAGTGCCCGCGCAAAATCGCGATTTCCCGAAAATCGGACCCCGAACCCGGTTCTGAGAAAACCCACTGGGGACGCTCCTAGTGACCTGACGGACGCACCCTAGAAGTTTCAGAGCCCTCGGGCTACGTTTTGTGGAGTTACGGCCAGTTTAATGAGAGGCTAAATACAGGCATAATTTCCTTTGAAAAAGTGCCCGCGCAAAATTGCGATTTCCCGAAAATTGGACCCCGAATCCGGTTCTGAGAAAACCCACTGGGGATGCTCCTAGTGACCTGACGGACGCACCCTAGAAGTTTCAGAGCCCTCGGGCTACGTTTTGTGGAGTTACGGCCAGTTTAATGAGAGGCTAAATACAGGCATAATTTCCTATGAAAAAGTGCCCGCGCAAAATCGCGATTTCCCGAAAATCGGACCTCGAACCTGGTTCTGAGAAAACCCACTGGGGAGGCTCCTAGTGACCTGACGGACGCACCCTAGAAGTTTCAGAGCCCTCGGGCTACATTTTGTGGAGTTACGGCCAGTTTAATGAGAGGCTAAATACAGGCATAATTTCCTATGAAAAAAGTGCCCGCGCAAAATCGCGATTTCCCGAAAATCGGACCCCGAACCCGGTTCTGAGAAAACCCACTGGGGACGCTCCTAGTGACCTGACGGACGCACCCTAGAAGTTTCAGAGCCCTCGGGCTACGTTTTGTGGAGTTACGGCCAGTTTAATGAGAGGCTAAATACAGGCATAATTTCCTATGAAAAAGTGCCCGCGCAAAATCGCGATTTCCCGAAAATCGGACCCCGAACCCGGTTCTGAGAAAACCCACTGGGGACGCTCCTAGTGACCTGACGGACGCACCCTAGAAGTTTCAGAGCCCTCGGGCTACGTTTTGTGGAGTTACGGCCAGTTTAATGAGAGGCTAAATACAGGCATAATTTCCTATGAAAAAGTGCCCGCGCAAAATCGCGATTTCCCGAAAATCGGACCCCGAACCCGGTTCTGAGAAAACCCACTGGGGACGCTCCTAGTGACCTGACGGACGCACCCTAGAAGTTTCAGAGCCCTCGGGCTACGTTTTGTGGAGTTACGGCCAGTTTAATGAGAGGCTAAATACAGGCATAATTTCCTATGAAAAAGTGCCCGCGCAAAATCGCGATTTCCCGAAAATCGGACCCCGAACCCGGTTCTGAGAAAACCCACTGGGGACGCTCCTAGTGACCTGACGGACGCACCCTAGAAGTTTCAGAGCCCTCGGGCTACGTTTTGTGGAGTTACGGCCAGTTTAATGAGAGGCTAAATACAGGCATAATTTCCTATGAAAAAGTGCCCGCGCAAAATCGCGATTTCCCGAAAATCGGACCCCGAACCCGGTTCTGAGAAAACCCACTGGGGACGCTCCTAGTGACCTGACGGACGCACCCTAGAAGTTTCAGAGCCCTCGGGCTACGTTTTGTGGAGTTACGGCCAGTTTAATGAGAGGCTAAATACAGGCATAATTTCCTATGAAAAAAGTGCCCGCGCAAAATCGCGATTTCCCGAAAATCGGACCCCGAACCCGGTTCTGAGAAAACCCACTGGGGACGCTCCTAGTGACCTGACGGACGCACCCTAGAAGTTTCAGAGCCCTCGGGCTACGTTTTGTGGAGTTACGGCCAGTTTAATGAGAGGCTAAATACAGGCATAATTTCCTATGAAAAAGTGCCCGCGCAAAATCGCGATTTCCCGAAAATCGGACCCCGAACCCGGTTCTGAGAAAACCCACTGGGGACGCTCCTAGTGACCTGACGGACGCACCCTAGAAGTTTCAGAGCCCTCGGGCTACGTTTTGTGGAGTTACGGCCAGTTTAATGAGAGGCTAAATACAGGCATAATTTCCTATGAAAAAGTGCCCGCGCAAAATCGCGATTTCCCGAAAATCGGACCCCGAACCCGGTTCTGAGAAAACCCACTGGGGACGCTCCTAGTGACCTGACGGACGCACCCTAGAAGTTTCAGAGCCCTCGGGCTACGTTTTGTGGAGTTACGGCCAGTTTAATGAGAGGCTAAATACAGGCATAATTTCCTATGAAAAAGTGCCCGCGCAAAATCGCGATTTCCCGAAAATCGGACCCCGAACCCGGTTCTGAGAAAACCCACTGGGGACGCTCCTAGTGACCTGACGGACGCACCCTAGAAGTTTCAGAGCCCTCGGGCTACGTTTTGTGGAGTTACGGCCAGTTTAATGAGAGGCTAAATACAGGCATAATTTCCTATGAAAAAGTGCCCGCGCAAAATCGCGTTTTTCCGAAAATCGGACCCCGAACCCGTTTCTGAGGAAACCCACTGGGGACGCTCCTAGTGACCTGACGGACGCACCCTAGAAGTTTCAGAGCCCTCGGGCTACGTTTTGTGGAGTTACGGCCAGTTTAATGAGAGGCTAAATACAGGCATAATTTCCTATGAAAAAGTGCCCGCGCAAAATCGCGATTTCCCAAAAATCGGACCCCGAACCCGGTTCTGAGAAAACCCACTGGGGACGCTCCTAGTGACCTGACGGACGCACCCTAGAAGTTTCAGAGCCCTCGGGCTACGTTTTGTGGAGTTACGGCCAGTTTAATGAGAGGCTAAATACAGGCATAATTTCCTATGAAAAAGTGCCCGCGCAAAATCGCGATTTCCCGAAAATCGGACCCCGAACCCGGTTCTGAGAAAACCCACTGGGGACGCTCCTAGTGACCTGACGGACGCACCCTAGAAGTTTCAGAGCCCTCGGGCTACGTTTTGTGGAGTTACGGCCAGTTTAATGAGAGGCTAAATACAGGCATAATTTCCTATGAAAAAGTGCCCGCGCAAAATCGCGTTTTTCCGAAAATCGGACCCCGAACCCGTTTCTGAGGAAACCCACTGGGGACGCTCCTAGTGACCTGACGGACGCACCCTAGAAGTTTCAGAGCCCTCGGGCTACGTTTTGTGGAGTTACGGCCAGTTTAATGAGAGGCTAAATACAGGCATAATTTCCTATGAAAAAGTGCCCGCGCAAAATCGCGATTTCCCAAAAATCGGACCCCGAACCCGGTTCTGAGAAAACCCACTGGGGACGCTCCTAGTGACCTGACGGACGCACCCTAGAAGTTTCAGAGCCCTCGGGCTACGTTTTGTGGAGTTACGGCCAGTTTAATGAGAGGCTAAATACAGGCATAATTTCCTATGAAAAAAGTGCCCGCGCAAAATCGCGATTTCCCGAAAATCGGACCCCGAACCCGGTTCTGAGAAAACCCACTGGGGACGCTCCTAGTGACCTGACGGACGCACCCTAGAAGTTTCAGAGCCCTCGGGCTACGTTTTGTGGAGTTACGGCCAGTTTAATGAGAGGCTAAATACAGGCATAATTTCCTATGAAAAAGTGCCCGCGCAAAATCGCGATTTCCCGAAAATCGGACCCCGAACCCGGTTCTGAGAAAACCCACTGGGGACGCTCCTAGTGACCTGACGGACGCACCCTAGAAGTTTCAGAGCCCTCGGGCTACGTTTTGTGGAGTTACGGCCAGTTTAATGAGAGGCTAAATACAGGCATAATTTCCTATGAAAAAGTGCCCGCGCAAAATCGCGATTTCCCGAAAATCGGACCCCGAACCCGGTTCTGAGAAAACCCATTGGGGACGCTCCTAGTGACCTGACGGACGCACCCTAGAAGTTTCAGAGCCTTCGGGCTACGTTTTGTGGAGTTACGGCCAGTTTAATGAGAGGCTAAATACAGGCATAATTTCCTATGAAAAAGTGCCCGCGCAAAATCGCGATTTCCCAAAAATCGGACCCCGAACCCGGTTCTGAGAAAACCCACTGGGGACGCTCCTAGTGACCTGACGGACGCACCCTAGAAGTTTCAGAGCCCTCGGGCTACGTTTTGTGGAGTTACGGCCAGTTTAATGAGAGGCTAAATACAGGCATAATTTCCTATGAAAAAGTGCCCGCCCAAAATCGCGATTTTCTGAAAATCGGACCCCGAACCCGGTTCTGAGAAAACCCACTGGGGACGCTCCTAGTGACCTGACGGACGCACCCTAGAAGTTTCAGAGCCCTCGGGCTACGTTTTGTGGAGTTACGGCCAGTTTAATGAGAGGCTAAATACAGGCATAATTTCCTATGAAAAAGTGCCCGCGCAAAATCGGGATTTTCTGAAAATCGGACCCCGAACCCGGTTTTGAGAAAACCCACTGGGGACGCTCCTAGTGACCTGACGGATGCACCCTAGAAGATTCAGAGCCCTCGGGCTACGTTTTGTGGAGTTACGGCCAGTTAAATGAGAGGCTAAATACAGGCATGATTTCCTATGAAAAAGTGCCCGCGCAAAATCGCGATTTTCTGAAAATCGGACCCCGAACCCGGTTCTGAGAAAACCCACTGGGGACGCTCCTAGTGACCTGACGGACGCACCCTAGAAGTTTCAGAGCCCTCGGGCTACGTTTTGTGGAGTTACGGCCAGTTTAATGAGAGGCTAAATACAGGCATAATTTCCTATGAAAAAGTGCCCGCCCAAAATCGCGATTTTCTGAAAATCGGACCCCGAACCCGGTTCTGAGAAAACCCACTGGGGACGCTCATAGTGACCTGACGGACGCACCCTAGAAGTTTCAGAGCCCTCGGGCTACGTTTTGTGGAGTTACGGCCAGTTTAATGAGAGGCTAAATACAGGCATAATTTCCTATGAAAAAGTGCCCGCGCAAAATCGGGATTTTCTGAAAATCGGACCCCGAACCCGGTTTTGAGAAAACCCACTGGGGACGCTCCTAGTGACCTGACGGACGCACCCTAGAAGTTTCAGAGCCCTCGGGCTACGTTTTGTGGAGTTACGGCCAGTTAAATGAGAGGCTAAATACAGGCATGATTTCCTATGAAAAAGTGCCCGCGCAAAATCGCAATTTCCCGAAAATCGGACCCCGAAACCGGTTCTGAGAAAACCCACTGGGGACGCTCCTAGTGACCTGACGGACGCACCCTAGAAGTTTCAGAGCCCTCGGGCTACGTTTTGTGGAGTTACGGCCAGTTTAATGAGAGGCTAAATACAGGCATAATTTCCTATGAAAAAGTGCCCGCCCAAAATCGCGATTTTCTGAAAATCGGACCCCGAACCCGGTTCTGAGAAAACCCACTGGGGACGCTCCTAGTGACCTGACGGACGCACCCTAGAAGTTTCAGAGCCCTCGGGCTACGTTTTGTGGAGTTACGGCCAGTTTAATGAGAGGCTAAATACAGGCATAATTTCCTATGAAAAAGTGCCCGCGCAAAATCGGGATTTTCTGAAAATCGGACCCCGAACCCGGTTTTGAGAAAACCCACTGGGGACGCTCCTAGTGACCTGACGGACGCACCCTAGAAGTTTCAGAGCCCTCGGGCTACGTTTTGTAGAGTTACGGCCAGTTTAATGAGAGGCTAAATACAGGCATAATTTCCTATGAAAAAGTGCCCGCGCAAAATCGGGATTTTCTGAAAATCGGACCCCGAACCCGGTTTTGAGAAAACCCACTGGGGACGCTCCTAGTGACCTGACGGACGCACCCTAGAAGTTTCAGAGCCCTCGGGCTACGTTTTGTGGAGTTACGGCCAGTTAAATGAGAGGCTAAATACAGGCATGATTTCCTATGAAAAAGTGCCCGCGCAAAATCGCAATTTCCCGAAAATCGGACCCCGAAACCGGTTCTGAGAAAACCCACTGGGGACGCTCCTAGTGACCTGACGGAGGAACCCTAGAAGTTTCAGAGCCCTCGGGCTACTTTTTGTGGAGTTACGGCCAGTTTAATGAGAGGCTAAATACAGGCATAATTTCCTATATAAAAATGATCGCGCAAAATCGCGATTTCCCAAAAATCGGACCCCGAACCCGGTTCCGAGAAAACCCACTGGGGACGCTCCTAGTGACCTGACGGACGCACCCTAGAAGTTTCAGAGCCCTCGGGCTACGTTTTGTGGAGTTACGGCCAGTTAAATGAGAGGCTAAATACAGGCATAATTTCCTATGAAAAAGTACCCGCGCAAAATCGCGATTTCCCGAAAATCGGACCCCGAACCCGGTTCTGAGAAAACCCACTGGGGACGCTCCTAGTGACCTGACGGACGCACCCTAGAAGTTTCAGAGCCTTCGGGCTACGTTTTGTGGAGTTACAGCCAGTTTAATGAGAGGCTAAATACAGGCATAATTTCCTATGAAAAAGTGCCCGCGCAAAATCGCGATTTTCTGAAAATCGGACCCCGAACCCGGTTTTGAGAAAACCCACTGGGGACGCTCCTAGTGACCTGACGGACGCACCCTAGAAGTTTCAGAGCCCTCGGGCTACTTTTTGTGGAGTTACGGCCAGTTAAATGAGAGGCTAAATACAGGCATAATTTCCTATGAAAAAGTGCCCGCGCAAAATCGCAATTTCCCGAAAATCGGACCCCGAAACCGGTTCTGAGAAAACCCACTGGGGACGCTCCTAGTGACCTGACGGAGGCACCCTAGAAGTTTCAGAGCCCTCGGGCTACTTTTTGTGGAGTTACGGCCAGTTTAATGAGAGGCTAAATACAGGAATAATTTCCTATATAAAAATGATCGCGCAAAATCGCGATTTCCCAAAAATCGGACCCTGAACCCGGTTCCGAGAAAACCCACTGGGGACGCTCCTAGTGACCTGACGGACGCACCCTAGAAGTTTCAGAGCCCTCGGGCTACGTTTTGTGGAGTTACGGCCAGTTAAATGAGAGGCTAAATACAGGCATAATTTCCTATGAAAAAGTGCCCGCCCAAAATCGCGATTTTCTGAAAATCGGACCCCGAACCCGGTTCTGAGAAAACCCACTGGGGACGCTCCTAGTGACCTGACGGAGGCACCCTAGAAGTTTCAGAGCCCTCGGGCTACGTTTTGTGGAGTTACGGCCAGTTTAATGAGAGGCTAAATACAGGCATAATTTCCTATGAAAAAGTGCCCGCGCAAAATCGCGATTTTCTGAAAATCGGACCCCGAACCCGGTTCTGAGAAAACCCACTGGGGACGCTCCTAGTGACCTGACGGACGCACCCTAGAAGTTTCAGAGCCCTCGGGCTACGTTTTGTGGAGTTACGGCCAGTTTAATGAGAGGCTAAATACAGGCATAATTTCCTATGAAAAAGTGCCCGCGCAAAATCGCGATTTCCCGAAAATCGGACCCCGAACCCGGTTCTGAGAAAACCCACTGGGGACGCTCCTAGTGACCTGACGGACGCACCCTAGAAGTTTCAGAGCCCTCGGGCTACGTTTTGTGGAGTTACGGCCAGTTTAATGAGAGGCTAAATACAGGCATAATTTCCTATGAAAAAGTGCCCGCCCAAAATCGCGATTTCCCGAAAATCGGACCCCGAACCCGGTTCTGAGAAAACCCACTGGGGACGCTCCTAGTGACCTGACGGACGCACCCTAGAAGTTTCAGAGCCTTCGGGCTACGTTTTGTGGAGTTACGGCCAGTTAAATGAGAGGCTAAATACAGGCATAATTTCCTATGAAAAAGTGCCCGCGCAAAATCGCGATTTCCCGAAAATCGGACCCCGAACCAGGTTCTGAGAAAACCCACTGGGGACGCTCCTAGTGACCTGACGGACGCACCCTAGAAGTTTCAGAGCCCTCGGGCTACTTTTTGTGGAGTTACGGCCAGTTTAATGAGAGGCTAAATACAGGCATAATTTCCTATATAAAAATGATCGCGCAAAATCGCGATTTCCCAAAAATCAGACCCCGAACCCGGTTCCGAGAAAACCCACTGGGGACGCTCCTAGTGACCTGACGGACGCACCCTAGAAGTTTCAGAGCCCTCGGGCTACGTTTTGTGGAGTTACGGCCAGTTTAATGAGAGGCTAAATACAGGCATAATTTCCTATGAAAAAGTGCCTGCGCAAAATCGCGATTTTCTGAAAATCGGACCCCGAACCCGGTTCTGAGAAAACCCACTGGGGACGCTCCTAGTGACCTGACGGACGCACCCTAGAAGTTTCAGAGCCCTCGGGCTACGTTTTGTGGAGTTACGGCCAGTTTAATGAGAGGCTAAATACAGGCATAATTTCCTATGAAAAAGTGCCCGCCCAAAATCGCGATTTTCTGAAAATCGGACCCCGAACCCGGTTCTGAGAAAACCCACTGGGGACGCTCCTAGTGACCTGACGGACGCACCCTAGAAGTTTCAGAGCCCTCGGGCTACGTTTTGTGGAGTTACGGCCAGTTTAATGAGAGGCTAAATACAGGCATAATTTCCTATGAAAAAGTGCCCGCGCAAAATCGGGATTTTCTGAAAATCGGACCCCGAACCCGGTTTTGAGAAAACCCACTGGGGACGCTCCTAGTGACCTGACGGACGCACCCTAGAAGTTTCAGAGCCCTCGGGCTACGTTTTGTGGAGTTACGGCCAGTTAAATGAGAGGCTAAATACAGGCATGATTTCCTATGAAAAAGTGCCCGCGCAAAATCGCAATTTCCCGAAAATCGGACCCCGAAACCGGTTCTGAGAAAACCCACTGGGGACGCTCCTAGTGACCTGACGGAGGAACCCTAGAAGTTTCAGAGCCCTCGGGCTACTTTTTGTGGAGTTACGGCCAGTTTAATGAGAGGCTAAATACAGGCATAATTTCCTATATAAAAATGATCGCGCAAAATCGCGATTTCCCAAAAATCGGACCCCGAACCCGGTTCCGAGAAAACCCACTGGGGACGCTCCTAGTGACCTGATGGACGCACCCTAGAAGTTTCAGAGCCCTCGGGCTACGTTTTGTGGAGTTACGGCCAGTTAAATGAGAGGCTAAATACAGGCATAATTTCCTATGAAAAAGTGCCCGCGCAAAATCGCGATTTCCCGAAAATCGGACCCCGAACCCGGTTCTGAGAAAACCCACTGGGGACGCTCCTAGTGACCTGACGGACGCACCCTAGAAGTTTCAGAGCCTTCGGGCTACGTTTTGTGGAGTTACAGCCAGTTTAATGAGAGGCTAAATACAGGCATAATTTCCTATGAAAAAGTGCCCGCGCAAAATCGCGATTTTCTGAAAATCGGACCCCGAACCCGGTTTTGAGAAAACCCACTGGGGACGCTCCTAGTGACCTGACGGACGCACCCTAGAAGTTTCAGAGCCCTCGGGCTACGTTTTGGGGAGTTACGGCCAGTTAAATGAGAGGCTAAATACAGGCATAATTTCCTATGAAAAAGTGCCCGCGCAAAATCGCAATTTCCCGAAAATCGGACCCCGAAACCGGTTCTGAGAAAACCCACTGGGGACGCTCCTAGTGACCAGACGGACGCACCCTAGAAGTTTCAGAGCCCTCGGGCTACGTTTTGTGGAGTTACGGCCAGTTTAATGAGAGGCTAAATACAGGCATAATTTCCTATATAAAAATGATCGCGCAAAATCGCGATTTCCCAAAAATCGGACCCTGAACCCGGTTCCGAGAAAACCCACTGGGGACGCTCCTAGTGACCTGACGGACGCACCCTAGAAGTTTCAGAGCCCTCGGGCTACGTTTTGTGGAGTTACGGCCAGTTTAATGAGAGGCTAAATACAGGCATAATTTCCTATGAAAAAGTGCCCGCGCAAAATCGCGATTTCCCGAAAATCGGACCCCGAACCCGGTTCTGAGAAAACCCACTGGGGACGCTCCTAGTGACCTGATGGACGCACCCTAGAAGTTTCAGAGCCCTCGGGCTACGTTTTGTGGAGTTACGGACAGTTTAATGAGAGGCTAAATACAGGCATAATTTCCTATTAAAAAAGTGCCCGCCCAAAATCACGATTTCCCGAAAATCGGACCCCGAACCCGGTTCTGAGAAAACCCACTGGGGACGCTCCTAGTGACCTGACGGAGGCACCCTAGAAGTTTCAAAGCCCTCGGGCTACGTTTTGTGGAGTTACGGCCAGTTAAATGAGAGGCTAAATACAGGCATAATTTCCTATGAAAAAGTGCCCGCGCAAAATCGCGATTTCCCGAAAATCGGACCCCGAACCCGGTTCTGAGAAAACCCACTGGGGACGCTCCTAGTGACCTGACGGACGCACCCTAGAAGTTTCAGAGCCCTCGGGCTACGTTTTGTGGAGTTACGGCCAGTTTAATGAGAGGCTAAATACAGGCATAATTTCCTATGAAAAAGTGCCCGCGCAAAATCGCGATTTCCCGAAAATCGGACCCCGAACCCGGTTCTGAGAAAACCCACTGGGGACGCTCCTAGTGACCTGACGGAGGCACCCTAGAAGTTTCAGAGCCCTCAGGCTACTTTTTGTGGAGTTACGGCCAGTTTAATGAGAGGCTAAATACAGGCATAATTTCCTATATAAAAATGCCCGCGCAAAATCGCGATTTCCCGAAAATCGGACCCCGAACCCGGTTCCGAGAAAACCCACTGGGGACGCTCCTAGTGACCTGACGGACGCACCCTAGAAGTTTCAGAGCCCTCGGGCTACGTTTTGTGGAGTTACGGCCAGTTTAATGAGAGGCTAAATACAGGCATAATTTCCTATGAAAAAGTGCCCGCGCAAAATCGCGATTTCCCGAAAATCGGACCCCGAACCCGGTTCTGAGAAAACCCACTGGGGACGCTCCTAGTGACCTGATGGACGCACCCTAGAAGTTTCAGAGCCCTCGGGCTACGTTTTGTGGAGTTACGGCCAGTTTAATGAGAGGCTAAATACAGGCATAATTTCCTATGAAAAAGTGCCCGCCCAAAATCGCGATTTTCTGAAAATCGGACCCCGAACCCGGTTCTGAGAAAACCCACTGGGGACGCTCCTAGTGACCTGACGGACGCACCCTAGAAGTTTCAGAGCCCTCGGGCTACGTTTTGTGGAGTTACGGCCAGTTAAATGAGAGGCTAAATACAGGCATAATTTCCTATGAAAAAGTGCCCGCGCAAAATCGCGATTTCCCGAAAATCGGACCCCGAACCCGGTTCTGAGAAAACCCACTGGGGACGCTCCTAGTGACCTGACGGACGCACCCTAGAAGTTTCAGAGCCCTCGGGCTACGTTTTGTGGAGTTACGGCCAGTTTAATGAGAGGCTAAATACAGGCATAATTTCCTATGAAAAAGTGCCCGCGCAAAATCGCGATTTTCTTAAAATCGGACCCCGAACCCGGTTCTAAGAAAACCCACTGGGGACGCTCCTAGTGACCTGACGGACGCACCCTAGAAGTTTCAGAGCCCTCGGGCTACGTTTTGTGAAGTTACGGCCAATTAAATGAGAGGCTAAATACAGGCATAATTTCCCATGAAAAAGTGCCCGCGCAAAATCGGGATTTTCTGAAAATCGGACCCCGAACCCGGTTCTGAGAAAACCCACTGGGGACGCTCCTAGTGACCTGACGGACGCACCCTAGAAGTTTCAGAGCCTTCGGGCTACGTTTTGTGGAGTTACGGCCAGTTTAATGAGAGGCTAAATACAGGCATAATTTCCTATGAAAAAGTGCCCGCGCAAAATCGCGATTTCCCGAAAATCGGACCCCGAACCCGGTTCTGAGAAAACCCACTGGGGACGCTCCTAGTGACCTGACGGACGCACCCTAGAAGTTTCAGAGCCTTCGGGCTACGTTTTGTGGAGTTACGGCCAGTTTAATGAGAGGCTAAATACAGGCATAATTTCCTTTGAAAAAGTGCCCGCGCAAAATCGCGATTTCCCGAAAATCGGACCCCGAACCCGGTTCTGAGAAAACCCACTGGGGACACTCCTAGTGACCTGACGGACGCACCCTAGAAGTTTCAGAGCCTTCGGGCTACGTTCTGTGGAGTTACAGCCAGTTTAATGAGAGGCTAAATACAGGCATAATTTCCTATGAAAAAGTGCCCGCGCAAAATCGGGATTTTCTGAAAATCGGACCCCGAACCCGGTTTTGAGAAAACCCACTGGGGACGCTCCTAGTGACCTGACGGACGCATCCTAGAAGTTTCAGAGCCCTCGGGCTACGTTTTGTGGAGTTACGGCCAGTTAAATGAGAGGCTAAATACAGGCATAATTTCCTATGAAAAAGTGCCCGCGCAAAATCGCAATTTCCCGAAAATCGGACCCCGAAACCGGTTCTGAGAAAACCCACTGGGGACGCTCCTAGTGACCTGACGGAGGTACCCTAGAAGTTTCAGAGCCCTCGGGCTACTTTTTGTGGAGTTACGGCCAGTTTAATGAGAGGCTAAATACAGGCATAATTTCCTATGAAAAAGTGCCCGCGCAAAATCGCGATTTCCCGAAAATCGGACCCCGAACCCGGTTCTGAGAAAACCCACTGGGGACGCTCCTAGTGACCTGACGGACGCACCCTAGAAGTTTCAGAGCCTTCGGGCTACGTTTTGTGGAGTTACTGCCAGTTAAATGAGAGGCTAAATACAGGCATAATTTCCTATGAAAAAGTGCCCGCGCAAAATCGCGATTTCCCGAAAATCGGACCCCGAACCCGGTTCTGAGAAAACCCACTGGGGACGCTCCTAGTGACCTGACGGACGCACCCTAGAAGTTTCAGAGCCCTCGGGCTACGTTTTGTGGAGTTACGGCCAGTTTAATGAGAGGCTAAATACAGGCATAATTTCCTATGAAAAAGTGCCCGCCCAAAATCGGGATTTTCTGAAAATCGGACCCCGAACCCGGTTTTGAGAAAACCCACTGGGGACGCTCCTAGTGACCTGACGGACGCACCCTAGAAGTTTCAGAGCCCTCGGGCTACGTTTTGTGGAGTTACGGCCAGTTAAATGAGAGGCTAAATACAGGCATAATTTCCTATTAAAAAAGTGCCCGCCCAAAATCACGATTTCCCGAAAATCGGACCCCGAACCCGGTTCTGAGAAAACCCACTGGGGACGCTCCTAGTGACCTGACGGACGCACCCTAGAAGTTTCAGAGCCCTCGGGCTACGTTTTGTGGAGTTACGGCCAGTTAAATGAGAGGCTAAATACAGGCATAATTTCCTATGAAAAAGTGCCCGCGCAAAATCGCGATTTCCCGAAAATCGGACCCCGAACCCGGTTCTGAGAAAACCCACTGGGGACGCTCCTAGTGACCTGACGGACGCACCCTAGAAGTTTCAGAGCCCTCGGGCTACGTTTTGTGGAGTTACGGCCAGTTTAATGAGAGGCTAAATACAGGCATAATTTCCTATGAAAAAGTGCCCGCGCAAAATCGCGATTTCCCGAAAATCGGACCCCGAACCCGGTTCTGAGAAAACCCACTGGGGACGCTCCTAGTGACCTGATGGACGCACTCTAGAAGTTTCAGAGCCCTCGGGCTACGTTTTGTGGAGTTACGGACAGTTTAATGAGAGGCTAAATACAGGCATAATTTCCTATTAAAAAAGTGCCCGCCCAAAATCACGATTTCCCGAAAATCGGACCACGAACCCGGTTCTGAGAAAACCCACTGGGGACGCTCCTAGTGACCTGACGGACGCACCCTAGAAGTTTCAGAGCCCTCGGGCTACGTTTTGTGGAGTTACGGCCAGTTAAATGAGAGGCTAAATACAGGCATAATTTCCTATGAAAAAGTGCCCGCGCAAAATCGCGATTTCCCGAAAATCGGACCCCGAACCCAGTTCTGAGAAAACCCACTGGGGACGCTCCTAGTGACCTGACGGACGCACCCTAGAAGTTTCAGAGCCCTCGGGCTACGTTTTGTGGAGTTACGGCCAGTTTAATGAGAGGCTAAATACAGGCATAATTTCCTATGAAAAAGTGCCCGCGCAAAATCGCGATTTCCCGAAAATCGGACCCCGAACCCGGTTCTGAGAAAACCCACTGGGGACGCTCCTAGTGACCTGACGGAGGCACCCTAGAAGTTTCAGAGCCCTCGGGCTACGTTTTGTGGAGTTACGGCCAGTTTAATGAGAGGCTAAATACAGGCATAATTTCCTATGAAAAAGTGCCCGCCCAAAATCGCGATTTTCTGAAAATCGGACCCCGAACCCGGTTCTGAGAAAACCCACTGGGGACGCTCCTAGTGACCTGACGGACGCACCCTAGAAGTTTCAGAGCCCTCGGGCTACGTTTTGTGGAGTTACGGCCAGTTAAATGAGAGGCTAAATACAGGCATAATTTCCTATGAAAAAGTGCCCGCGCAAAATCGCGATTTCCCGAAAATCGGACCCCGAACCCGGTTCTGAGAAAACCCACTGGGGACGCTCCTAGTGACCTGACGGACGCACCCTAGAAGTTTCAGAGCCCTCGGGCTACGTTTTGTGGAGTTACGGCCAGTTTAATGAGAGGCTAAATACAGGCATAATTTCCTATGAAAAAGTGCCCGCGCAAAATCGCGATTTTCTTAAAATCGGACCCCGAACCCGGTTCTAAGAAAACCCACTGGGGACGCTCCTAGTGACCTGACGGACGCACCCTAGAAGTTTCAGAGCCCTCGGGCTACGTTTTGTGAAGTTACGGCCAATTAAATGAGAGGCTAAATACAGGCATAATTTCCCATGAAAAAGTGCCCGCGCAAAATCGGGATTTTCTGAAAATCGGACCCCGAACCCGGTTCTGAGAAAACCCACTGGGGACGCTCCTAGTGACCTGACGGACGCACCCTAGAAGTTTCAGAGCCTTCGGGCTACGTTTTGTGGAGTTACGGCCAGTTTAATGAGAGGCTAAATACAGGCATAATTTCCTATGAAAAAGTGCCCGCGCAAAATCGCGATTTCCCGAAAATCGGACCCCGAACCCGGTTCTGAGAAAACCCACTGGGGACGCTCCTAGTGACCTGACGGACGCACCCTAGAAGTTTCAGAGCCTTCGGGCTACGTTTTGTGGAGTTACGGCCAGTTAAATGAGAGGCTAAATACAGGCATAATTTCCTATGAAAAAGTGCCCGCGCAAAATCGCGATTTCCCGAAAATCGGACCCCGAACCCGGTTCTGAGAAAACCCACTGGGGACACTCCTAGTGACCTGACGGACGCACCCTAGAAGTTTCAGAGCCTTCGGGCTACGTTCTGTGGAGTTACAGCCAGTTTAATGAGAGGCTAAATACAGGCATAATTTCCTATGAAAAAGTGCCCGCGCAAAATCGGGATTTTCTGAAAATCGGACCCCGAACCCGGTTTTGAGAAAACCCACTGGGGACGCTCCTAGTGACCTGACGGACGCACCCTAGAAGTTTCAGAGCCCTCGGGCTACGTTTTGTGGAGTTACGGCCAGTTAAATGAGAGGCTAAATACAGGCATAATTTCCTATGAAAAAGTGCCCGCGCAAAATCGCAATTTCCCGAAAATCGGACCCCGAAACCGGTTCTGAGAAAACCCACTGGGGACGCTCCTAGTGACCTGACGGAGGCACCCTAGAAGTTTCAGAGCCCTCGGGCTACTTTTTGTGGAGTTACGGCCAGTTTAATGAGAGGCTAAATACAGGCATAATTTCCTATGAAAAAGTGCCCGCGCAAAATCGCGATTTCCCGAAAATCGGACCCCGAACCCGGTTCTGAGAAAACCCACTGGGGACGCTCCTAGTGACCTGACGGACGCACCCTAGAAGTTTCAGAGCCTTCGGGCTACGTTTTGTGGAGTTACGGCCAGTTAAATGAGAGGCTAAATACAGGCATAATTTCCTATGAAAAAGTGCCCGCGCAAAATTGCGATTTCCCGAAAATCGGACCCCGAACCCGGTTCTGAGAAAACCCACTGGGGACGCTCCTAGTGACCTGACGGACGCACCCTAGAAGTTTCAGAGCCCTCGGGCTACTTTTTGTGGAGTTACGGCCAGTTTAATGAGAGGCTAAATACAGGCATAATTTCCTATGAAAAAGTGCCCGCCCAAAATCGGGATTTTCTGAAAATCGGACCCCGAACCCGGTTTTGAGAAAACCCACTGGGGACGCTCCTTGTGACCTGACGGACGCACCCTAGAAGTTTCAGAGCCCTCGGGCTACGTTTTGTGGAGTTACGGCCAGTTTAATGAGAGGCTAAATACAGGCATAATTTCCTATGAAAAAGTGCCCACGCAAAATCGCGATTTCCCGAAAATCGGACCCCGAACCCGGTTCTGAGAAAACCCACTGGGGACGCTCCTAGTGACCTGACGGACGCACCCTAGAAGTTTCAGAGCCCTCGGGCTACGTTTTGTGAAGTTACGGCCAATTAAATGAGAGGCTAAATACAGGCATAATTTCCCATGAAAAAGTGCCCGCGCAAAATCGCGATTTTCTGAAAATCGGACCCCGAACCCGGTTCTGAGAAAACCCACTGGGGATGCTCCTAGTGACCTGACGGACGCACCCTAGAAGTTTCAGAGCCCTCGGGCTACGTTTTGTGGAGTTACGGCCAGTTAAATGAGAGGCTACATACAGGCATAATTTCCTATGAAAAAGTGCCCGCGCAAAATCGCAATTTCCCGAAAATCGGACCCCGAAACCGGTTCTGAGAAAACCCACTGGGGACGCTCCTAGTGACCTGACGGAGGCACCCTAGAAGTTTCAGAGCCCTCGGGCTACTTTTTGTGGAGTTACGGCCAGTTTAATGAGAGGCTAAATACAGGCATAATTTCCTATATAAAAATGATCGCGCAAAATTGCGATTTCCAAAAAATCGGACCCAGAACCCGGTTCTGAGAAAACCCACTGGGGACGCTCCTAGTGACCTGACGGACGCACCCTAGAAGTTTCAGAGCCCTCGGGCTACGTTTTGTGGAGTTACGGCCAGTTAAATGAGAGGCTAAATACAGGCATAATTTCCTATGAAAAAGTGCCCGCGCAAAATCGCAATTTCCCGAAAATCGGACCCCGAAACCTGTTCTGAGAAAACCCACTGGGGACGCTCCTAGTGACCTGACGGAGGCACCCTAGAAGTTTCAGAGCCCTCGGGCTACTTTTTGTGGAGTTACGGCCAGTTTAATGAGAGGCTAAATACAGGCATAATTTCCTATGAAAAAGTGCCCGCGCAAAATCGCGATTTCCCGAAAATCGGACCCCAAACCCGGTTCTGAGAAAACCCACTGGGGACGCTCCTAGTGACCTGACGGACGCACCCTAGAAGTTTCAGAGCCCTCGGGCTACGTTTTGTGGAGTTACGGCCAGTTTAATGAGAGGCTAAATACAGGCTTAATTTCCTATGAAAAAGTGCCCGCGCAAAATCGCAATTTCCCGAAAATCGGACCCCGAACCCGGTTCTGAGAAAACCCACTGGGGACACTCCTAGTGACCTGACGGACGCACCCTAGAAGTTTCAGAGCCCTCGGGCTACATTTTGTGGAGTTACGGCCAGTTTAATGAGAGGCTAAATACAGGCATAATTTCCTATGAAAAAGTGCCCGCGCAAAATCGCGATTTCCCGAAAATCGGACCCCGAACCCGGTTCTGAGAAAACCCACTGGGGACGCTCCTAGTGACCTGACGGACGCACCCTAGAAGTTTCAGAGCCCTCGGGCTACGTTTTGTGGAGTTACGGCCAGTTTAATGAGAGGCTAAATACAGGCATAATTTCCTTTGAAAAAGTGCCCGCGCAAAATCGCGATTTCCCGAAAATCGGACCCCGAATCCGGTTCTGAGAAAACCCACTGGGGACGCTCCTAGTGACCTGACGGACGCACCCTAGAAGTTTCAGAGCCCTCGGGCTACGTTTTGTGGAGTTACGGCCAGTTTAATGAGAGGCTAAATACAGGCATAATTTCCTATGAAAAAGTGCCCGCGCAAAATCGCGATTTCCCGAAAATCGGACCTCAAACCCGGTTCTGAGAAAACCCACTGGGGACGCTCCTAGTGACCTGACGGACGCACCCTAGAAGTTTCAGAGCCCTCGGGCTACGTTTTGTGGAGTTACGGCCAGTTTAATGAGAGGCTAAATACAGGCATAATTTCCTATGAAAAAAGTGCCCGCGCAAAATCGCGATTTCCCGAAAATCGGACCCCGAACCCGGTTCTGAGAAAACCCACTGGGGACGCTCCTAGTGACCTGACGGACGCACCCTAGAAGTTTCAGAGCCCTCGGGCTACGTTTTGTGGAGTTACGGCCAGTTTAATGAGAGGCTAAATACAGGCATAATTTCCTATGAAAAAGTGCCCGCGCAAAATCGCGATTTCCCGAAAATCGGACCCCGAACCCGGTTCTGAGAAAACCCACTGGGGACGCTCCTAGTGACCTGACGGACGCACCCTAGAAGTTTCAGAGCCCTCGGGCTACGTTTTGTGGAGTTACGGCCAGTTTAATGAGAGGCTAAATACAGGCATAATTTCCTATGAAAAAGTGCCCGCGCAAAATCGCGATTTCCCGAAAATCGGACCCCGAACCCGGTTCTGAGAAAACCCACTGGGGACGCTCCTAGTGACCTGACGGACGCACCCTAGAAGTTTCAGAGCCCTCGGGCTACGTTTTGTGGAGTTACGGCCAGTTTAATGAGAGGCTAAATACAGGCATAATTTCCTATGAAAAAGTGCCCGCGCAAAATCGCGATTTCCCGAAAATCGGACCCCGAACCCGGTTCTGAGAAAACCCACTGGGGACGCTCCTAGTGACCTGACGGACGCACCCTAGAAGTTTCAGAGCCCTCGGGCTACGTTTTGTGGAGTTACGGCCAGTTTAATGAGAGGCTAAATACAGGCATAATTTCCTTTGAAAAAGTGCCCGCGCAAAATTGCGATTTCCCGAAAATTGGACCCCGAATCCGGTTCTGAGAAAACCCACTGGGGATGCTCCTAGTGACCTGACGGACGCACCCTAGAAGTTTCAGAGCCCTCGGGCTACGTTTTGTGGAGTTACGGCCAGTTTAATGAGAGGCTAAATACAGGCATAATTTCCTATGAAAAAGTGCCCGCGCAAAATCGCGATTTCCCGAAAATCGGACCTCGAACCTGGTTCTGAGAAAACCCACTGGGGAGGCTCCTAGTGACCTGACGGACGCACCCTAGAAGTTTCAGAGCCCTCGGGCTACATTTTGTGGAGTTACGGCCAGTTTAATGAGAGGCTAAATACAGGCATAATTTCCTATGAAAAAAGTGCCCGCGCAAAATCGCGATTTCCCGAAAATCGGACCCCGAACCCGGTTCTGAGAAAACCCACTGGGGACGCTCCTAGTGACCTGACGGACGCACCCTAGAAGTTTCAGAGCCCTCGGGCTACGTTTTGTGGAGTTACGGCCAGTTTAATGAGAGGCTAAATACAGGCATAATTTCCTATGAAAAAGTGCCCGCGCAAAATCGCGATTTCCCGAAAATCGGACCCCGAACCCGGTTCTGAGAAAACCCACTGGGGACGCTCCTAGTGACCTGACGGACGCACCCTAGAAGTTTCAGAGCCCTCGGGCTACGTTTTGTGGAGTTACGGCCAGTTTAATGAGAGGCTAAATACAGGCATAATTTCCTATGAAAAAGTGCCCGCGCAAAATCGCGATTTCCCGAAAATCGGACCCCGAACCCGGTTCTGAGAAAACCCACTGGGGACGCTCCTAGTGACCTGACGGACGCACCCTAGAAGTTTCAGAGCCCTCGGGCTACGTTTTGTGGAGTTACGGCCAGTTTAATGAGAGGCTAAATACAGGCATAATTTCCTATGAAAAAGTGCCCGCGCAAAATCGCGATTTCCCGAAAATCGGACCCCGAACCCGGTTCTGAGAAAACCCACTGGGGACGCTCCTAGTGACCTGACGGACGCACCCTAGAAGTTTCAGAGCCCTCGGGCTACGTTTTGTGGAGTTACGGCCAGTTTAATGAGAGGCTAAATACAGGCATAATTTCCTATGAAAAAGTGCCCGCGCAAAATCGCGATTTCCCGAAAATCGGACCCCGAACCTGGTTCTGAGAAAACCCACTGGGGACGCTCCTAGTGACCTGACGGACGCACCCTAGAAGTTTCAGAGCCCTCGGGCTACGTTTTGTGGAGTTACGGCCAGTTTAATGAGAGGCTAAATACAGGCATAATTTCCTATGAAAAAGTGCCCGCGCAAAATCGCGATTTCCCGAAAATCGGACCCCGAACCCGGTTCTGAGAAAACCCACTGGGGACGCTCCTAGTGACCTGACGGACGCACCCTAGAAGTTTCAGAGCCCTCGGGCTACGTTTTGTGGAGTTACGGCCAGTTTAATGAGAGGCTAAATACAGGCATAATTTCCTATGAAAAAGTGCCCGCGCAAAATCGCGTTTTTCCGAAAATCGGACCCCGAACCCGTTTCTGAGGAAACCCACTGGGGACGCTCCTAGTGACCTGACGGACGCACCCTAGAAGTTTCAGAGCCCTCGGGCTACGTTTTGTGGAGTTACGGCCAGTTTAATGAGAGGCTAAATACAGGCATAATTTCCTATGAAAAAGTGCCCGCGCAAAATCGCGATTTCCCAAAAATCGGACCCCGAACCCGGTTCTGAGAAAACCCACTGGGGACGCTCCTAGTGACCTGACGGACGCACCCTAGAAGTTTCAGAGCCCTCGGGCTACGTTTTGTGGAGTTACGGCCAGTTTAATGAGAGGCTAAATACAGGCATAATTTCCTATGAAAAAGTGCCCGCGCAAAATCGCGATTTCCCGAAAATCGGACCCCGAACCCGGTTCTGAGAAAACCCACTGGGGACGCTCCTAGTGACCTGACGGACGCACCCTAGAAGTTTCAGAGCCCTCGGGCTACGTTTTGTGGAGTTACGGCCAGTTTAATGAGAGGCTAAATACAGGCATAATTTCCTATGAAAAAGTGCCCGCGCAAAATCGCGTTTTTCCGAAAATCGGACCCCGAACCCGTTTCTGAGGAAACCCACTGGGGACGCTCCTAGTGACCTGACGGACGCACCCTAGAAGTTTCAGAGCCCTCGGGCTACGTTTTGTGGAGTTACGGCCAGTTTAATGAGAGGCTAAATACAGGCATAATTTCCTATGAAAAAGTGCCCGCGCAAAATCGCGATTTCCCAAAAATCGGACCCCGAACCCGGTTCTGAGAAAACCCACTGGGGACGCTCCTAGTGACCTGACGGACGCACCCTAGAAGTTTCAGAGCCCTCGGGCTACGTTTTGTGGAGTTACGGCCAGTTTAATGAGAGGCTAAATACAGGCATAATTTCCTATGAAAAAGTGCCCGCGCAAAATCGCGATTTCCCGAAAATCGGACCCCGAACCCGGTTCTGAGAAAACCCACTGGGGACGCTCCTAGTGACCTGACGGACGCACCCTAGAAGTTTCAGAGCCCTCGGGCTACGTTTTGTGGAGTTACGGCCAGTTTAATGAGAGGCTAAATACAGGCATAATTTCCTATGAAAAAGTGCCCGCGCAAAATCGCGATTTCCCGAAAATCGGACCCCGAACCCGGTTCTGAGAAAACCCACTGGGGACGCTCCTAGTGACCTGACGGACGCACCCTAGAAGTTTCAGAGCCCTCGGGCTACGTTTTGTGGAGTTACGGCCAGTTTAATGAGAGGCTAAATACAGGCATAATTTCCTATGAAAAAGTGCACGCGCAAAATCGCGATTTCCCGAAAATCGGACCCCGAACCCGGTTCTGAGAAAACCCATTGGGGACGCTCCTAGTGACCTGACGGACGCACCCTAGAAGTTTCAGAGCCTTCGGGCTACGTTTTGTGGAGTTACGGCCAGTTTAATGAGAGGCTAAATACAGGCATAATTTCCTATGAAAAAGTGCCCGCGCAAAATCGCGATTTCCCAAAAATCGGACCCCGAACCCGGTTCTGAGAAAACCCACTGGGGACGCTCCTAGTGACCTGACGGACGCACCCTAGAAGTTTCAGAGCCCTCGGGCTACGTTTTGTGGAGTTACGGCCAGTTTAATGAGAGGCTAAATACAGGCATAATTTCCTATGAAAAAGTGCCCGCGCAAAATCGCGATTTCCCGAAAATCGGACCCCGAACCCGGTTCTGAGAAAACCCACTGGGGACGCTCCTAGTGACCTGACGGACGCACCCTAGAAGTTTCAGAGCCCTCTGGCTACGTTTTGTGGAGTTACGGCCAGTTTAATGAGAGGCTAAATACAGGCATAATTTCCTATGAAAAGTGCCCGCGCAAAATCGCGATTTCCCGAAAATCGGACCCCGAACCCGGTTCTGAGAAAACCCACTGGGGACGCTCCTAGTGACCTGACGGACGCACCCTAGAAGTTTCAGAGCCCTCGGGCTACGTTTTGTGGAGTTACGGCCAGTTTAATGAGAGGCTAAATACAGGCATAATTTCCTATGAAAAAGTGCACGCGCAAAATCGCGATTTCCCGAAAATCGGACCCCGAACCCGGTTCTGAGAAAACCCACTGGGGACGCTCCTAGTGACCTGACAGACGCACCCTAGAAGTTTCAGAGCCCTCGGGCTACGTTTTGTGGAGTTACGGCCAGTTTAATGAGAGGCTAAATACAGGCATAATTTCCTATGAAAAAGTGCCCGCGCAAAATCACGATTTCCCGAAAAATCGGACCCCGAACCCGGTTCTGAGAAAACCCACTGGGGACGCTCCTAGTGACCTGACGGACGCACCCTAGAAGTTTCAGAGCCCTCGGGCTACGTTTTGTGGAGTTACGGCCAGTTTAATGAGAGGCTAAATACAGGCTTAATTTCCTATGAAAAAGTGCCCGCGCAAAATCGCGATTTCCCGAAAATCGGACCCCGAACCCGGTTCTGAGAAAACCCACTGGGGACACTCCTAGTGACCTGACGGACGCACCCTAGAAGTTTCAGAGCCCTCGGGCTACGTTTTGTGGAGTTACGGCCAGTTTAATGAGAGGCTAAATACAGGCATAATTTCCTATGAAAAAGTGCCCGCGCAAAATCGCGATTTCCCAAAAATCGGACCCCGAACCCGGTTCTGAGAAAACCCACTGGGGACGCTCCTAGTGACCTGACGGACGCACCCTAGAAGTTTCAGAGCCCTCGGGCTACGTTTTGTGGAGTTACGGCCAGTTTAATGAGAGGCTAAATACAGGCATAATTTCCTTTGAAAAAGTGCCCGCGCAAAATCGCGATTTCCCGAAAATCGGACCCCGAATCCGGTTCTGAGAAAACCCACTGGGGACGCTCCTAGTGACCTGACGGACGCACCCTAGAAGTTTCAGAGCCCTCGGGCTACGTTTTGTGGAGTTACGGCCAGTTTAATGAGAGGCTAAATACAGGCATAATTTCCTATGAAAAAGTGCCCGCGCAAAATTGCGATTTCCCGAAAATCGGACCTCGAACCCGGTTCTGAGAAAACCCACTGGGGACGCTCCTAGTGACCTGACGGACGCACCCTAGAAGTTTCAGAGCCCTCGGGCTACGTTTTGTGGAGTTACGGCCAGTTTAATGAGAGGCTAAATACAGGCATAATTTCCTATGAAAAAAGTGCCCGCGCAAAATCGCGATTTCCCGAAAATCGGACCCCGAACCCGGTTCTGAGAAAACCCACTGGGGACGCTCCTAGTGACCTGACGGACGCACCCTAGACGTTTCGGAGCCCTCAGGCTACTTTTTGTGGAGTTACGGCCAGTTTAATGAGAGGCTAAATACAGGCATAATTTCCTATATAAAAATGCCCGCGCAAAATCGCGATTTCCCGAAAATCGGACCCCGAACCCGGTTCCGAGAAAACCCACTGGGGACGCTCCTAGTGACCTGACGGACGCACCCTAGAAGTTTCAGAGCCCTCGGGCTACGTTTTGTGGAGTTACGGCCAGTTTAATGAGAGGCTAAATACAGGCATAATTTCCTATGAAAAAGTGCCCGCGCAAAATCGCGATTTCCCGAAAATCGGACCCCGAACCCGGTTCTGAGAAAACCCACTGGGGACGCTCCTAGTGACCTGATGGACGCACCCTAGAAGTTTCAGAGCCCTCGGGCTACGTTTTGTGGAGTTACGGCCAGTTTAATGAGAGGCTAAATACAGGCATAATTTCCTATGAAAAAGTGCCCGCCCAAAATCGCGATTTTCTGAAAATCGGACCCCGAACCCGGTTCTGAGAAAACCCACTGGGGACGCTCCTAGTGACCTGACGGACGCACCCTAGAAGTTTCAGAGCCCTCGGGCTACGTTTTGTGGAGTTACGGCCAGTTAAATGAGAGGCTAAATACAGGCATAATTTCCTATGAAAAAGTGCCCGCGCAAAATCGCGATTTCCCGAAAATCGGACCCCGAACCCGGTTCTGAGAAAACCCACTGGGGACGCTCCTAGTGACCTGACGGACGCACCCTAGAAGTTTCAGAGCCCTCGGGCTACGTTTTGTGGAGTTACGGCCAGTTTAATGAGAGGCTAAATACAGGCATAATTTCCTATGAAAAAGTGCCCGCGCAAAATCGCGATTTTCTTAAAATCGGACCCCGAACCCGGTTCTAAGAAAACCCACTGGGGACGCTCCTAGTGACCTGACGGACGCACCCTAGAAGTTTCAGAGCCCTCGGGCTACGTTTTGTGAAGTTACGGCCAATTAAATGAGAGGCTAAATACAGGCATAATTTCCCATGAAAAAGTGCCCGCGCAAAATCGGGATTTTCTGAAAATCGGACCCCGAACCCGGTTCTGAGAAAACCCACTGGGGACGCTCCTAGTGACCTGACGGACGCACCCTAGAAGTTTCAGAGCCTTCGGGCTACGTTTTGTGGAGTTACGGCCAGTTTAATGAGAGGCTAAATACAGGCATAATTTCCTATGAAAAAGTGCCCGCGCAAAATCGCGATTTCCCGAAAATCGGACCCCGAACCCGGTTCTGAGAAAACCCACTGGGGACGCTCCTAGTGACCTGATGGACGCACCCTAGAAGTTTCAGAGCCCTCGGGCTACGTTTTGTGGAGTTACGGCCAGTTTAATGAGAGGCTAAATACAGGCATAATTTCCTATGAAAAAGTGCCCGCCCAAAAATCGCGATTTCCCGAAAATCGGACCCCGAACCCGGTTCTGAGAAAACCCACTGGGGACGCTCCTAGTGACCTGACGGACGCACCCTAGAAGTTTCAGAGCCTTCGGGCTACGTTTTGTGGAGTTACGGCCAGTTAAATGAGAGGCTAAATACAGGCATAATTTCCTATGAAAAAGTGCCCGCGCAAAATCGCGATTTCCCGAAAATCGGACCCCGAACCCGGTTCTGAGAAAACCCACTGGGGACACTCCTAGTGACCTGACGGACGCACCCTAGAAGTTTCAGAGCCTTCGGGCTACGTTCTGTGGAGTTACAGCCAGTTTAATGAGAGGCTAAATACAGGCATAATTTCCTATGAAAAAGTGCCCGCGCAAAATCGGGATTTTCTGAAAATCGGACCCCGAACCCGGTTTTGAGAAAACCCACTGGGGACGCTCCTAGTGACCTGACGGACGCACCCTAGAAGTTTCAGAGCCCTCGGGCTACGTTTTGTGGAGTTACGGCCAGTTAAATGAGAGGCTAAATACAGGCATAATTTCCTATGAAAAAGTGCCCGCGCAAAATCGCAATTTCCCGAAAATCGGACCCCGAAACCGGTTCTGAGAAAACCCACTGGGGACGCTCCTAGTGACCTGACGGAGGCACCCTAGAAGTTTCAGAGCCCTCGGGCTACTTTTTGTGGAGTTACGGCCAGTTTAATGAGAGGCTAAATACAGGCATAATTTCCTATGAAAAAGTGCCCGCGCAAAATCGCGATTTCCCGAAAATCGGACCCCGAACCCGGTTCTGAGAAAACCCACTGGGGACGCTCCTAGTGACCTGACGGACGCACCCTAGAAGTTTCAGAGCCTTCGGGCTACGTTTTGTGGAGTTACGGCCAGTTAAATGAGAGGCTAAATACAGGCATAATTTCCTATGAAAAAGTGCCCGCGCAAAATCGCGATTTCCCGAAAATCGGACCCCGAACCCGGTTCTGAGAAAACCCACTGGGGACGCTCCTAGTGACCTGACGGACGCACCCTAGAAGTTTCAGAGCCTTCGGGCTACGTTTTGTGGAGTTACAGCCAGTTTAATGAGAGGCTAAATACAGGCATAATTTCCTATGAAAAAGTGCCCGCCCAAAATCGGGATTTTCTGAAAATCGGACCCCGAACCCGGTTTTGAGAAAACCCAATGGGGACGCTCCTAGTGACCTGACGGACGCACCCTAGAAGTTTCAGAGCCCTCGGGCTACGTTTTGTGGAGTTACGGCCAGTTAAATGAGAGGCTAAATACAGGCATAATTTCCTATTAAAAAAGTGCCCGCCCAAAATCACGATTTCCCGAAAATCGGACCCCGAACCCGGTTCTGAGAAAACCCACTGGGGACGCTCCTAGTGACCTGACGGACGCACCCTAGAAGTTTCAGAGCCCTCGGGCTACGTTTTGTGGAGTTACGGCCAGTTAAATGAGAGGCTAAATACAGGCATAATTTCCTATGAAAAAGTGCCCGCGCAAAATCGCGATTTCCCGAAAATCGGACCCCGAACCCGGTTCTGAGAAAACCCACTGGGGACGCTCCTAGTGACCTGACGGACGCACCCTAGAAGTTTCAGAGCCCTCGGGCTACGTTTTGTGGAGTTACGGCCAGTTTAATGAGAGGCTAAATACAGGCATAATTTCCTATGAAAAAGTGCCCGCGCAAAATCGCGATTTCCCGAAAATCGGACCCCGAACCCGGTTCTGAGAAAACCCACTGGGGACGCTCCTAGTGACCTGATGGACGCACCCTAGAAGTTTCAGAGCCCTCGGGCTACGTTTTGTGGAGTTACGGACAGTTTAATGAGAGGCTAAATACAGGCATAATTTCCTATTAAAAAAGTGCCCGCCCAAAATCACGATTTCCCGAAAATCGGACCCCGAACCCGGTTCTGAGAAAACCCACTGGGGACGCTCCTAGTGACCTGACGGACGCACCCTAGAAGTTTCAGAGCCCTCGGGCTACGTTTTGTGGAGTTACGGCCAGTTTAATGAGAGGCTAAATACAGGCATAATTTCCTATGAAAAAGTGCCCGCGCAAAATCGCGATTTCCCGAAAATCGGACCCCGAACCCGGTTCTGAGAAAACCCACTGGGGACGCTCCTAGTGACCTGACGGACGCACCCTAGAAGTTTCAGAGCCCTCGGGCTACTTTTTGTGGAGTTACGGCCAGTTTAATGAGAGGCTAAATACAGGCATAATTTCCTATATAAAAATGCCCGCGCAAAATCGCGATTTCCCGAAAATCGGACCCCGAACCCGGTTCCGAGAAAACCCACTGGGGACGCTCCTAGTGACCTGACGGAGGCACCCTAGAAGTTTCAGAGCCCTCAGGCTACTTTTTGTGGAGTTACGGCCAGTTTAATGAGAGGCTAAATACAGGCATAATTTCCTATATAAAAATGCCCGCGCAAAATCGCGATTTCCCGAAAATCGGACCCCGAACCCGGTTCCGAGAAAACCCACTGGGGACGCTCCTAGTGACCTGACGGACGCACCCTAGAAGTTTCAGAGCCCTCGGGCTACGTTTTGTGGAGTTACGGCCAGTTTAATGAGAGGCTAAATACAGGCATAATTTCCTATGAAAAAGTGCCCGCGCAAAATCGCGATTTCCCGAAAATCGGACCCCGAACCCGGTTCTGAGAAAACCCACTGGGGACGCTCCTAGTGACCTGATGGACGCACCCTAGAAGTTTCAGAGCCCTCGGGCTACGTTTTGTGGAGTTACGGCCAGTTTAATGAGAGGCTAAATACAGGCATAATTTCCTATGAAAAAGTGCCCGCCCAAAATCGCGATTTTCTGAAAATCGGACCCCGAACCCGGTTCTGAGAAAACCCACTGGGGACGCTCCTAGTGACCTGACGGACGCACCCTAGAAGTTTCAGAGCCCTCGGGCTACGTTTTGTGGAGTTACGGCCAGTTAAATGAGAGGCTAAATACAGGCATAATTTCCTATGAAAAAGTGCCCGCGCAAAATCGCGATTTCCCGAAAATCGGACCCCGAACCCGGTTCTGAGAAAACCCACTGGGGACGCTCCTAGTGACCTGACGGACGCACCCTAGAAGTTTCAGAGCCCTCGGGCTACGTTTTGTGGAGTTACGGCCAGTTTAATGAGAGGCTAAATACAGGCATAATTTCCTATGAAAAAGTGCCCGCGCAAAATCGCGATTTTCTTAAAATCGGACCCCGAACCCGGTTCTAAGAAAACCCACTGGGGACGCTCCTAGTGACCTGACGGACGCACCCTAGAAGTTTCAGAGCCCTCGGGCTACGTTTTGTGAAGTTACGGCCAATTAAATGAGAGGCTAAATACAGGCATAATTTCCCATGAAAAAGTGCCCGCGCAAAATCGGGATTTTCTGAAAATCGGACCCCGAACCCGGTTCTGAGAAAACCCACTGGGGACGCTCCTAGTGACCTGACGGACGCACCCTAGAAGTTTCAGAGCCTTCGGGCTACGTTTTGTGGAGTTACGGCCAGTTTAATGAGAGGCTAAATACAGGCATAATTTCCTATGAAAAAGTGCCCGCGCAAAATCACAATTTCCCGAAAATCGGACCCCGAACCCGGTTCTGAGAAAACCCACTGGGGACGCTCCTAGTGACCTGATGGACGCACCTTAGAAGTTTCAGAGCCCTCGGGCTACGTTTTGTGGAGTTACGGCCAGTTTAATGAGAGGCTAAATACAGGCATAATTTCCTATGAAAAAGTGCCCGCCCAAAATCGCGATTTCCCGAAAATCGGACCCCGAACCCGGTTCTGAGAAAACCCACTGGGGACGCTCCTAGTGACCTGACGGACGCACCCTAGAAGTTTCAGAGCCTTCGGGCTACGTTTTGTGGAGTTACGGCCAGTTAAATGAGAGGCTAAATACAGGCATAATTTCCTATGAAAAAGTGCCCGCGCAAAATCGCGATTTCCCGAAAATCGGACCCCGAACCCGGTTCTGAGAAAACCCACTGGGGACACTCCTAGTGACCTGACGGACGCACCCTAGAAGTTTCAGAGCCTTCGGGCTACGTTCTGTGGAGTTACAGCCAGTTTAATGAGAGGCTAAATACAGGCATAATTTCCTATGAAAAAGTGCCCGCGCAAAATCGGGATTTTCTGAAAATCGGACCCCGAACCCGGTTTTGAGAAAACCCACTGGGGACGCTCCTAGTGACCTGACGGACGCACCCTAGAAGTTTCAGAGCCCTCGGGCTACGTTTTGTGGAGTTACGGCCAGTTAAATGAGAGGCTAAATACAGGCATAATTTCCTATGAAAAAGTGCCCGCGCAAAATCGCAATTTCCCGAAAATCGGACCCCGAAACCGGTTCTGAGAAAACCCACTGGGGACGCTCCTAGTGACCTGACGGAGGCACCCTAGAAGTTTCAGAGCCCTCGGGCTACTTTTTGTGGAGTTACGGCCAGTTTAATGAGAGGCTAAATACAGGCATAATTTCCTATGAAAAAGTGCCCGCGCAAAATCGCGATTTCCCGAAAATCGGACCCCGAACCCGGTTCTGAGAAAACCCACTGGGGACGCTCCTAGTGACCTGACGGACGCACCCTAGAAGTTTCAGAGCCTTCGGGCTACGTTTTGTGGAGTTACGGCCAGTTAAATGAGAGGCTAAATACAGGCATAATTTCCTATGAAAAAGTGCCCGCGCAAAATCGCGATTTCCCGAAAATCGGACCCCGAACCCGGTTCTGAGAAAACCCACTGGGGACGCTCCTAGTGACCTGACGGACGCACCCTAGAAGTTTCAGAGCCTTCGGGCTACGTTTTGTGGAGTTACAGCCAGTTTAATGAGAGGCTAAATACAGGCATAATTTCCTATGAAAAAGTGCCCGCGCAAAATCGGGATTTTCTGAAAATCGGACCCCGAACCCGGTTTTGAGAAAACCCACTGGGGACGCTCCTAGTGACCTGATGGACGCACCCTAGAAGTTTCAGAGCCCTCGGGCTACGTTTTGTGGAGTTACGGCCAGTTTAATGAGAGGCTAAATACAGGCATAATTTCCTATGAAAAAGTGCCCGCCCAAAATCGCGATTTCCCGAAAATCGGACCCCGAACCCGGTTCTGAGAAAACCCATTGGGGACGCTCCTAGTGACCTGACGGACGCACCCTAGAAGTTTCAGAGCCTTCGGGCTACGTTTTGTGGAGTTACGGCCAGTTAAATGAGAGGCTAAATACAGGCATAATTTCCTATGAAAAAGTGCCCGCGCAAAATCGCGATTTCCCGAAAATCGGACCCCGAACCCGGTTCTGAGAAAACCCACTGGGGACGCTCCTAGTGACCTGACGGACGCACCCTAGAAGTTTCAGAGCCTTCGGGCTACGTTTTGTGGAGTTACAGCCAGTTTAATGAGAGGCTAAATACAGGCATAATTTCCTATGAAAAAGTGCCCGCGCAAAATCGCGATTTTCTGAAAATCGGACCCCGAACCCGGTTCTGAGAAAACCCACTGGGGATGCTCCTAGTGACCTGACGGACGCACGCTAGAAGTTTCAGAGCCCTCGGGCTACGTTTTGTGGAGTTACGGCCAGTTAAATGAGAGGCTACATACAGGCATAATTTCCTATGGAAAAGTGCCCGGGCAAAATCGCAATTTCCCGAAAATCGGACCCCGAAACCGGTTCTGAGAAAACCCACTGGGGACGCTCCTAGTGACCTGACAGAGGCACCCTAGAAGTTTCAGAGCCCTCGGGCTACGTTTTGTGGAGTTACGGCCAGTTTAATGAGAGGCTAAATACAGGCATAATTTCCTATATAAAAATGATTGCGCAAAATCGCGATTTCCCAAAAATCGGACCCCGAACCCGGTTCCGAGAAAACCCACTGGGGACGCTCCTAGTGACCTGACGGACGCACCCTAGAAGTTTCAGAGCCTTCGGGCTACGTTTTGTGGAGTTACAGCCAGTTTAATGAGAGGCTAAATACAGGCATAATTTCCTATGAAAAAGTGCCCGCGCAAAATCGCGATTTTCTGAAAATCGGACCCCGAACCCGGTTCTGAGAAAACCCACTGGGGATGCTCCTAGTGACCTGACGGACGCACCCTAGAAGTTTCAGAGCCCTCGGGCTACGTTTTGTGGAGTTACGGCCAGTTAAATGAGAGGCTACATACAGGCATAATTTCCTATGAAAAAGTGCCCGCGCAAAATCGCAATTTCCCGAAAATCGGACCCCGAAACCGGTTCTGAGAAAACCCACTGGGGACGCTCCTAGTGACCTGACGGAGGCACCCTAGAAGTTTCAGAGCCCTCGGGCTACTTTTTGTGGAGTTACGGCCAGTTTAATGAGAGGCTAAATACAGGCATAATTTCCTATATAAAAATGATCGCGCAAAATCGCGATTTCCAAAAAATCGGACCCAGAACCCGGTTCTGAGAAAACCCACTGGGGACGCTCCTAGTGACCTGACGGACGCACCCTAGAAGTTTCAGAGCCCTCGGGCTACGTTTTGTGGAGTTACGGCCAGTTTAATGAGAGGCTAAATACAGGCATAATTTCCTATGAAAAAAGTGCCCGCGCAAAATCGCGATTTCCCGAAAATCGGACCCCGAACCCGGTTCTGAGAAAACCCACTGGGGACGCTCCTAGTGACCTGACGGACGCACCCTAGAAGTTTCAGAGCCCTCGGGCTACGTTTTGTGGAGTTACGGCCAGTTTAATGAGAGGCTAAATACAGGCATAATTTCCTATGAAAAAGTGCCCGCGCAAAATCGCGATTTCCCGAAAATCGGACCCCGAACCCGGTTCTGAGAAAACCCACTGGGGACGCTCCTAGTGACCTGACGGACGCACCCTAGAAGTTTCAGAGCCCTCGGGCTACGTTTTGTGGAGTTACGGCCAGTTTAATGAGAGGCTAAATACAGGCATAATTTCCTATGAAAAAGTGCCCGCGCAAAATCGCGTTTTTCCGAAAATCGGACCCCGAACCCGTTTCTGAGAAAACCCACTGGGGACGCTCCTAGTGACCTGACGGACGCACCCTAGAAGTTTCAGAGCCCTCGGGCTACGTTTTGTGGAGTTACGGCCAGTTTAATGAGAGGCTAAATACAGGCATAATTTCCTATGAAAAAGTGCCCGCGCAAAATCGCGATTTCCCGAAAATCGGACCCCGAACCCGGTTCTGAGAAAACCCACTGGGGACGCTCCTAGTGACCTGACGGACGCACCCTAGAAGTTTCAGAGCCCTCGGGCTACGTTTTGTGGAGTTACGGCCAGTTTAATGAGAGGCTAAATACAGGCATAATTTCCTATGAAAAAGTGCCCGCGCAAAATCGGGATTTCCCAAAAATCGGACCCCGAACCCGGTTCTGAGAAAACCCACTGGGGACGCTCCTAGTGACCTGACGGACGCACCCTAGAAGTTTCAGAGCCCTCAGGCTACGTTTTGTGGAGTTACGGCCAGTTTAATGAGAGGCTAAATACAGGCATAATTTCCTATGAAAAAGTGCCCGCGCAAAATCGCGATTTCCCAAAAATCGGACCCCGAACCCGGTTCTGAGAAAACCCATTGGGGACGCTCCTAGTGACCTGACGGACGCACCCTAGAAGTTTCAGAGCCTTCGGGCTACGTTTTGTGGAGTTACGGCCAGTTTAATGAGAGGCTAAATACAGGCATAATTTCCTATGAAAAAGTGCCCGCGCAAAATTGCGATTTCCCGAAAATCGGACCCCGAACCCGGTTCTGAGAAAACCCACTGGGGACGCTCCTAGTGACCTGACGGACGCACCCTAGAAGTTTCAGAGCCCTCGGGCTACGTTTTGTGGAGTTACGGCCAGTTTAATGAGAGGCTAAATACAGGCATAATTTCCTATGAAAAAGTGCCCGCGCAAAATCGCGATTTCCCGAAAATCGGACCCCGAACCCGGTTCTGAGAAAACCCACTGGGGACGCTCCTAGTGACCTGACGGACGCACCCTAGAAGTTTCAGAGCCCTCGGGCTACGTTTTGTGGAGTTACGGCCAGTTTAATGAGAGGCTAAATACAGGCATAATTTCCTATGAAAAGTGCCCGCGCAAAATCGCGATTTCCCGAAAATCGGACCCCGAACCCGGTTCTGAGAAAACCCACTGGGGACGCTCCTAGTGACCTGACGGACGCACCCTAGAAGTTTCAGAGCCCTCGGGCTACGTTTTGTGGAGTTACGGCCAGTTTAATGAGAGGCTAAATACAGGCATAATTTCCTATGAAAAAGTGCCCGCGCAAAATCGCGATTTCCCGAAAATCGGACCCCGAACCCGGTTCTGAGAAAACCCACTGGGGACGCTCCTAGTGACCTGACGGACGCACCCTAGAAGTTTCAGAGCCCTCGGGCTACGTTTTGTGGAGTTACGGCCAGTTTAATGAGAGGCTAAATACAGGCATAATTTCCTATGAAAAAGTGCCCGCGCAAAATCGCGATTTCCCGAAAAATCGGACCCCGAACCCGGTTCTGAGAAAACCCACTGGGGACGCTCCTAGTGACCTGACGGACGCACCCTAGAAGTTTCAGAGCCCTCGGGCTACGTTTTGTGGAGTTACGGCCAGTTTAATGAGAGGCTAAATACAGGCTTAATTTCCTATGAAAAAGTGCCCGCGCAAAATCGCAATTTCCCGAAAATCGGACCCCGAACCCGGTTCTGAGAAAACCCACTGGGGACACTCCTAGTGACCTGACGGACGCACCCTAGAAGTTTCAGAGCCCTCGGGCTACGTTTTGTGGAGTTACGGCCAGTTTAATGAGAGGCTAAATACAGGCATAATTTCCTATGAAAAAGTGCCCGCGCAAAATCGCGATTTCCCGAAAATCGGACCCCGAACCCGGTTCTGAGAAAACCCACTGGGGACGCTCCTAGTGACCTGACGGACGCACCCTAGAAGTTTCAGAGCCCTCGGGCTACGTTTTGTGGAGTTACGGCCAGTTTTATGAGAGGCTAAATACAGGCATAATTTCCTTTGAAAAAGTGCCCGCGCAAAATCGCGATTTCCCGAAAATCGGACCCCGAATCCGGTTCTGAGAAAACCCACTGGGGACGCTCCTAGTGACCTGACGGACGCACCCTAGAAGTTTCAGAGCCCTCGGGCTACGTTTTGTGGAGTTACGGCCAGTTTAATGAGAGGCTAAATACAGGCATAATTTCCTATGAAAAAGTGCCCGCGCAAAATCGCGATTTCCCGAAAATCGGACCTCAAACCCGGTTCTGAGAAAACCCACTGGGGACGCTCCTAGTGACCTGACGGACGCACCCTAGAAGTTTCAGAGCCCTCGGGCTACGTTTTGTGGAGTTACGGCCAGTTTAATGAGAGGCTAAATACAGGCATAATTTCCTATGAAAAAAGTGCCCGCGCAAAATCGCGATTTCCCGAAAATCGGACCCCGAACCCGGTTCTGAGAAAACCCACTGGGGACGCTCCTAGTGACCTGACGGACGCACCCTAGAAGTTTCAGAGCCCTCGGGCTACGTTTTGTGGAGTTACGGCCAGTTTAATGAGAGGCTAAATACAGGCATAATTTCCTATGAAAAAAGTGCCCGCGCAAAATCGCGATTTCCCGAAAATCGGACCCCGAACCCGGTTCTGAGAAAACCCACTGGGGACGCTCCTAGTGACCTGACGGACGCACCCTAGAAGTTTCAGAGCCCTCGGGCTACGTTTTGTGGAGTTACGGCCAGTTTAATGAGAGGCTAAATACAGGCATAATTTCCTATGAAAAAGTGCCCGCGCAAAATCGCGATTTCCCGAAAATCGGACCCCGAACCCGGTTCTGAGAAAACCCACTGGGGACGCTCCTAGTGACCTGACGGACGCACCCTAGAAGTTTCAGAGCCCTCGGGCTACGTTTTGTGGAGTTACGGCCAGTTTAATGAGAGGCTAAATACAGGCATAATTTCCTATGAAAAAGTGCCCGCGCAAAATCGCGATTTCCCGAAAATCGGACCCCGAACCCGGTTCTGAGAAAACCCACTGGGGACGCTCCTAGTGACCTGACGGACGCACCCTAGAAGTTTCAGAGCCCTCGGGCTACGTTTTGTGGAGTTACGGCCAGTTTAATGAGAGGCTAAATACAGGCATAATTTCCTATGAAAAAGTGCCCGCGCAAAATCGCGATTTCCCGAAAATCGGACCCCGAACCCGGTTCTGAGAAAACCCACTGGGGACGCTCCTAGTGACCTGACGGACGCACCCTAGAAGTTTCAGAGCCCTCGGGCTACGTTTTGTGGAGTTACGGCCAGTTTAATGAGAGGCTAAATACAGGCATAATTTCCTATGAAAAAGTGCCCGCGCAAAATCGCGTTTTTCCGAAAATCGGACCCCGAACCCGTTTCTGAGGAAACCCACTGGGGACGCTCCTAGTGACCTGACGGACGCACCCTAGAAGTTTCAGAGCCCTCGGGCTACGTTTTGTGGAGTTACGGCCAGTTTAATGAGAGGCTAAATACAGGCATAATTTCCTATGAAAAAGTGCCCGCGCAAAATCGCGATTTCCCAAAAATCGGACCCCGAACCCGGTTCTGAGAAAACCCACTGGGGACGCTCCTAGTGACCTGACGGACGCACCCTAGAAGTTTCAGAGCCCTCGGGCTACGTTTTGTGGAGTTACGGCCAGTTTAATGAGAGGCTAAATACAGGCATAATTTCCTATGAAAAAAGTGCCCGCGCAAAATCGCGATTTCCCGAAAATCGGACCCCGAACCCGGTTCTGAGAAAACCCACTGGGGACGCTCCTAGTGACCTGACGGACGCACCCTAGAAGTTTCAGAGCCCTCGGGCTACGTTTTGTGGAGTTACGGCCAGTTTAATGAGAGGCTAAATACAGGCATAATTTCCTATGAAAAAGTGCCCGCGCAAAATCGCGATTTCCCGAAAATCGGACCCCGAACCCGGTTCTGAGAAAACCCACTGGGGACGCTCCTAGTGACCTGACGGACGCACCCTAGAAGTTTCAGAGCCCTCGGGCTACGTTTTGTGGAGTTACAGCCAGTTTAATGAGAGGCTAAATACAGGCATAATTTCCTATGAAAAAGTGCCCGCGCAAAATCGCGATTTCCCGAAAATCGGACCCCGAACCCGGTTCTGAGAAAACCCATTGGGGACGCTCCTAGTGACCTGACGGACGCACCCTAGAAGTTTCAGAGCCTTCGGGCTACGTTTTGTGGAGTTACGGCCAGTTTAATGAGAGGCTAAATACAGGCATAATTTCCTATGAAAAAGTGCCCGCGCAAAATCGCGATTTCCCGAAAATCGGACCCCGAACCCGGTTCTGAGAAAACCCACTGGGGACGCTCCTAGTGACCTGACGGACGCACCCTAGAAGTTTCAGAGCCCTCGGGCTACGTTTTGTGGAGTTACGGCCAGTTTAATGAGAGGCTAAATACAGGCATAATTTCCTATGAAAAAGTGCCCGCGCAAAATCGCGATTTCCCGAAAATCGGACCCCGAACCCGGTTCTGAGAAAACCCACTGGGGACGCTCCTAGTGACCTGACGGACGCACCCTAGAAGTTTCAGAGCCCTCTGGCTACGTTTTGTGGAGTTACGGCCAGTTTAATGAGAGGCTAAATACAGGCATAATTTCCTATGAAAAGTGCCCGCGCAAAATCGCGATTTCCCGAAAATCGGACCCCGAACCCGGTTCTGAGAAAACCCACTGGGGACGCTCCTAGTGACCTGACGGACGCACCCTAGAAGTTTCAGAGCCCTCGGGCTACGTTTTGTGGAGTTACGGCCAGTTTAATGAGAGGCTAAATACAGGCATAATTTCCTATGAAAAAGTGCACGCGCAAAATCGCGATTTCCCGAAAATCGGACCCCGAACCCGGTTCTGAGAAAACCCACTGGGGACGCTCCTAGTGACCTGACGGACGCACCCTAGAAGTTTCAGAGCCCTCGGGCTACGTTTTGTGGAGTTACGGCCAGTTTAATGAGAGGCTAAATACAGGCATAATTTCCTATGAAAAAGTGCCCGCGCAAAATCACGATTTCCCGAAAAATCGGACCCCGAACCCGGTTCTGAGAAAACCCACTGGGGACGCTCCTAGTGACCTGACGGACGCACCCTAGAAGTTTCAGAGCCCTCGGGCTACGTTTTGTGGAGTTACGGCCAGTTTAATGAGAGGCTAAATACAGGCTTAATTTCCTATGAAAAAGTGCCCGCGCAAAATCGCGATTTCCCGAAAATCAGACCCCGAACCCGGTTCTGAGAAAACCCACTGGGGACACTCCTAGTGACCTGACGGACGCACCCTAGAAGTTTCAGAGCCCTCGGGCTACGTTTTGTGGAGTTACGGCCAGTTTAATGAGAGGCTAAATACAGGCATAATTTCCTATGAAAAAGTGCCCGCGCAAAATCGCGATTTCCCGAAAATCGGACCCCGAACCCGGTTCTGAGAAAACCCACTGGGGACGCTCCTAGTGACCTGACGGACGCACCCTAGAAGTTTCAGAGCCCTCGGGCTACGTTTTGTGGAGTTACGGCCAGTTTAATGAGAGGCTAAATACAGGCATAATTTCCTTTGAAAAAGTGCCCGCGCAAAATCGCGATTTCCCGAAAATCGGACCCCGAATCCGGTTCTGAGAAAACCCACTGGGGACGCTCCTAGTGACCTGACGGACACACCCTAGAAGTTTCAGAGCCCTCGGGCTACGTTTTGTGGAGTTACGGCCAGTTTAATGAGAGGCTAAATACAGGCATAATTTCCTATGAAAAAGTGCCCGCGCAAAATCGCGATTTCCCGAAAATCGGACCTCGAACCCGGTTCTGAGAAAACCCACTGGGGACGCTCCTAGTGACCTGACGGACGCACCCTAGAAGTTTCAGAGCCCTCGGGCTACGTTTTGTGGAGTTACGGCCAGTTTAATGAGAGGCTAAATACAGGCATAATTTCCTATGAAAAAAGTGCCCGCGCAAAATCGCGATTTCCCGAAAATCGGACCCCGAACCCGGTTCTGAGAAAACCCAATGGGGACGCTCCTAGTGACCTGACGGACGCACCCTAGACGTTTCAGAGCCCTCGGGCTACGTTTTGTGGAGTTACGGCCAGTTTAATGAGAGGCTAAATACAGGCATAATTTCCTATGAAAAAGTGCCCGCGCAAAATTGCGATTTCCCGAAAATCGGACCCCGAACCCGGTTCTGAGAAAACCCACTGGGGACGCTCCTAGTGACCTGACGGACGCACCCTAGAAGTTTCAGAGCCCTCGGGCTACGTTTTGTGGAGTTACGGCCAGTTTAATGAGAGGCTAAATACAGGCATAATTTCCTATGAAAAAGTGCCCGCGCAAAATCGCGATTTCCCGAAAATCGGACCCCGAACCCGGTTCTGAGAAAACCCACTGGGGACGCTCCCAGTGACCTGACGGACGCACCCTAGAAGTTTCAGAGCCCTCTGGCTACGTTTTGTGGAGTTACGGCCAGTTTAATGAGAGGCTAAATACAGGCATAATTTCCTATGAAAAGTGCCCGCGCAAAATCGCGATTTCCCGAAAATCGGACCCCGAACCCGGTTCTGAGAAAACCCACTGGGGACGCTCCTAGTGACCTGACGGACGCACCCTAGAAGTTTCAGAGCCCTCGGGCTACGTTTTGTGGAGTTACGGCCAGTTTAATGAGAGGCTAAATACAGGCATAATTTCCTATGAAAAAGTGCCCGCGCAAAATCGCGATTTCCCGAAAATCGGACCCCGAACCCGGTTCTGAGAAAACCCACTGGGGACGCTCCTAGTGACCTGACGGACGCACCCTAGAAGTTTCAGAGCCCTCGGGCTACGTTTTGTGGAGTTACGGCCAGTTTAATGAGAGGCTAAATACAGGCATAATTTCCTATGAAAAAGTGCCCGCGCAAAATCACGATTTCCCGAAAAATCGGACCCCGAACCCGGTTCTGAGAAAACCCACTGGGGACGCTCCTAGTGACCTGACGGACGCACCCTAGAAGTTTCAGAGCCCTCGGGCTACGTTTTGTGGAGTTACGGCCAGTTTAATGAGAGGCTAAATACAGGCTTAATTTCCTATGAAAAAGTGCCCGCGCAAAATCGCGATTTCCCGAAAATCGGACCCCGAACCCGGTTCTGAGAAAACCCACTGGGGACACTCCTAGTGACCTGACGGACGCACCCTAGAAGTTTCAGAGCCCTCGGGCTACGTTTTGTGGAGTTACGGCCAGTTTAATGAGAGGCTAAATACAGGCATAATTTCCTATGAAAAAGTGCCCGCGCAAAATCGCGATTTCCCGAAAATCGGACCCCGAACCCGGTTCTGAGAAAACCCACTGGGGACGCTCCTAGTGACCTGACGGACGCACCCTAGAAGTTTCAGAGCCCTCGGGCTACGTTTTGTGGAGTTACGGCCAGTTTAATGAGAGGCTAAATACAGGCATAATTTCCTTTGAAAAAGTGCCCGCGCAAAATCGCGATTTCCCGAAAATCGGACCCCGAATCCGGTTCTGAGAAAACCCACTGGGGACGCTCCTAGTGACCTGACGGACGCACCCTAGAAGTTTCAGAGCCCTCGGGCTACGTTTTGTGGAGTTACGGCCAGTTTAATGAGAGGCTAAATACAGGCATAATTTCCTATGAAAAAGTGCCCGCGCAAAATCGCGATTTCCCGAAAATCGGACCTCGAACCCGGTTCTGAGAAAACCCACTGGGGACGCTCCTAGTGACCTGACGGACGCACCCTAGAAGTTTCAGAGCCCTCGGGCTACGTTTTGTGGAGTTACGGCCAGTTTAATGAGAGGCTAAATACAGGCATAATTTCCTATGAAAAAAGTGCCCGCGCAAAATCGCGATTTCCCGAAAATCGGACCCCGAACCCGGTTCTGAGAAAACCCACTGGGGACGCTCCTAGTGACCTGACGGACGCACCCTAGACGTTTCAGAGCCCTCGGGCTACGTTTTGTGGAGTTACGGCCAGTTTAATGAGAGGCTAAATACAGGCATAATTTCCTATGAAAAAGTGCCCGCGCAAAATTGCGATTTCCCGAAAATCGGACCCCGAACCCGGTTCTGAGAAAACCCACTGGGGACGCTCCTAGTGACCTGACGGACGCACCCTAGAAGTTTCAGAGCCCTCGGGCTACGTTTTGTGGAGTTACGGCCAGTTTAATGAGAGGCTAAATACAGGCATAATTTCCTATGAAAAAGTGCCCGCGCAAAATCGCGATTTCCCGAAAATCGGACCCCGAACCCGGTTCTGAGAAAACCCACTGGGGACGCTCCTAGTGACCTGACGGACGCACCCTAGAAGTTTCAGAGCCCTCGGGCTACGTTTTGTGGAGTTACGGCCAGTTTAATGAGAGGCTAAATACAGGCATAATTTCCTTTGAAAAAGTGCCCGCGCAAAATCGCGATTTCCCGAAAATCGGACCCCGAATCCGGTTCTGAGAAAACCCACTGGGGACGCTCCTAGTGACCTGACGGACGCACCCTAGAAGTTTCAGAGCCCTCGGGCTACGTTTTGTGGAGTTACGGCCAGTTTAATGAGAGGCTAAATACAGGCATAATTTCCTTTGAAAAAGTGCCCGCGCAAAATCGCGATTTCCCGAAAATCGGACCTCGAACCCGGTTCTGAGAAAACCCACTGGGGACGCTCCTAGTGACCTGACGGACGCACCCTAGAAGTTTCACAGCCCTCGGGCTACGTTTTGTGGAGTTACGGCCAGTTTAATGAGAGGCTAAATACAGGCATAATTTCCTATGAAAAAAGTGCCCGCGCAAAATCGCGATTTCCCGAAAATCGGACCCCGAACCCGGTTCTGAGAAAACCCACTGGGGACGCTCCTAGTGACCTGACGGACGCACCCTAGACGTTTCAGAGCCCTCGGGCTACGTTTTGTGGAGTTACGGCCAGTTTAATGAGAGGCTAAATACAGGCATAATTTCCTATGAAAAAGTGCCCGCGCAAAATTGCGATTTCCCGAAAATCGGACCCCGAACCCGGTTCTGAGAAAACCCACTGGGGACGCTCCTAGTGACCTGACGGACGCACCCTAGAAGTTTCAGAGCCCTCGGGCTACGTTTTGTGGAGTTACGGCCAGTTTAATGAGAGGCTAAATACAGGCATAATTTCCTATGAAAAAGTGCCCGCGCAAAATCGCGATTTCCCGAAAATCGGACCCCGAACCCGGTTCTGAGAAAACCCACTGGGGACGCTCCTAGTGACCTGACGGACGCACCCTAGAAGTTTCAGAGCCCTCGGGCTACGTTTTGTGGAGTTACGGCCAGTTTAATGAGAGGCTAAATACAGGCATAATTTCCTATGAAAAAGTGCCCGCGCAAAATTGCGATTTCCCGAAAATCGGACCCCGAACCCGGTTCTGAGAAAACCCACTGGGGACGCTCCTAGTGACCTGACGGACGCACCCTAGAAGTTTCAGAGCCCTCGGGCTACGTTTTGTGGAGTTACGGCCAGTTTAATGAGAGGCTAAATACAGGCATAATTTCCTTTGAAAAAGTGCCCGCGCAAAATTGCGATTTCCCGAAAATTGGACCCCGAATCCGGTTCTGAGAAAACCCACTGGGGATGCTCCTAGTGACCTGACGGACGCACCCTAGAAGTTTCAGAGCCCTCGGGCTACGTTTTGTGGAGTTACGGCCAGTTTAATGAGAGGCTAAATACAGGCATAATTTCCTATGAAAAAGTGCCCGCGCAAAATCGCGATTTCCCGAAAATCGGACCTCGAACCTGGTTCTGAGAAAACCCACTGGGGACGCTCCTAGTGACCTGACGGACGCACCCTAGAAGTTTCAGAGCCCTCGGGCTACGTTTTGTGGAGTTACGGCCAGTTTAATGAGAGGCTAAATACAGGCATAATTTCCTATGAAAAAAGTGCCCGCGCAAAATCGCGATTTCCCGAAAATCGGACCCCGAACCCGGTTCTGAGAAAACCCACTGGGGACGCTCCTAGTGACCTGACGGACGCACCCTAGAAGTTTCAGAGCCCTCGGGCTACGTTTTGTGGAGTTACGGCCAGTTTAATGAGAGGCTAAATACAGGCATAATTTCCTATGAAAAAGTGCCCGCGCAAAATTGCGATTTCCCGAAAATCGGACCCCGAACCTGGTTCTGAGAAAACCCACTGGGGACGCTCCTAGTGACCTGACGGACGCACCCTAGAAGTTTCAGAGCCCTCGGGCTACGTTTTGTGGAGTTACGGCCAGTTTAATGAGAGGCTAAATACAGGCATAATTTCCTATGAAAAAGTGCCCGCGCAAAATCGCGATTTCCCGAAAATCGGACCCCGAACCCGGTTCTGAGAAAACCCACTGGGGACGCTCCTAGTGACCTGACGGACGCACCCTAGAAGTTTCAGAGCCCTCGGGCTACGTTTTGTGGAGTTACGGCCAGTTTAATGAGAGGCTAAATACAGGCATAATTTCCTATGAAAAAGTGCCCGCGCAAAATCGCGATTTCCCGAAAATCGGACCCCGAACCCGGTTCTGAGAAAACCCACTGGGGACGCTCCTAGTGACCTGACGGACGCACCCTAGAAGTTTCAGAGCCCTCGGGCTACGTTTTGTGGAGTTACGGCCAGTTTAATGAGAGGCTAAATACAGGCATAATTTCCTATGAAAAAAGTGCCCGCGCAAAATCGCGATTTCCCGAAAATCGGACCCCGAACCCGGTTCTGAGAAAACCCACTGGGGACGCTCCTAGTGACCTGACGGACGCACCCTAGAAGTTTCAGAGCCCTCGGGCTACGTTTTGTGGAGTTACGGCCAGTTTAATGAGAGGCTAAATACAGGCATAATTTCCTATGAAAAAGTGCCCGCGCAAAATCGCGATTTCCCGAAAATCGGACCCCGAACCCGGTTCTGAGAAAACCCACTGGGGACGCTCCTAGTGACCTGACGGACGCACCCTAGAAGTTTCAGAGCCCTCGGGCTACGTTTTGTGGAGTTACGGCCAGTTTAATGAGAGGCTAAATACAGGCATAATTTCCTATGAAAAAGTGCCCGCGCAAAATCGCGATTTCCCGAAAATCGGACCCCGAACCCGGTTCTGAGAAAACCCACTGGGGACGCTCCTAGTGACCTGACGGACGCACCCTAGAAGTTTCAGAGCCCTCGGGCTACGTTTTGTGGAGTTACGGCCAGTTTAATGAGAGGCTAAATACAGGCATAATTTCCTATGAAAAAGTGCCCGCGCAAAATCGCGCTTTTCCGAAAATCGGACCCCGAACCCGTTTCTGAGGAAACCCACTGGGGACGCTCCTAGTGACCTGACGGACGCACCCTAGAAGTTTCAGAGCCCTCGGGCTACGTTTTGTGGAGTTACGGCCAGTTTAATGAGAGGCTAAATACAGGCATAATTTCCTATGAAAAAGTGCCCGCGCAAAATCGCGATTTCCCGAAAATCGGACCCCGAACCCGGTTCTGAGAAAACCCACTGGGGACGCTCCTAGTGACCTGACGGACGCACCCTAGAAGTTTCAGAGCCCTCGGGCTACGTTTTGTGGAGTTACGGCCAGTTTAATGAGAGGCTAAATACAGGCATAATTTCCTATGAAAAAAGTGCCCGCGCAAAATCGCGATTTCCCGAAAATCGGACCCCGAACCCGGTTCTGAGAAAACCCACTGGGGACGCTCCTAGTGACCTGACGGACGCACCCTAGAAGTTTCAGAGCCCTCGGGCTACGTTTTGTGGAGTTACGGCCAGTTTAATGAGAGGCTAAATACAGGCATAATTTCCTATGAAAAAGTGCCCGCGCAAAATCGCGATTTCCCGAAAATCGGACCCCGAACCTGGTTCTGAGAAAACCCACTGGGGACGCTCCTAGTGACCTGACGGACGCACCCTAGAAGTTTCAGAGCCCTCGGGCTACGTTTTGTGGAGTTACGGCCAGTTTAATGAGAGGCTAAATACAGGCATAATTTCCTATGAAAAAGTGCCCGCGCAAAATCGCGATTTCCCGAAAATAGAACCCCGAACCCGGTTCTGAGAAAACCCACTGGGGACGCTCCTAGTGACCTGACGGACGCACCCTAGAAGTTTCAGAGCCCTCGGGCTACGTTTTGTGGAGTTACGGCCAGTTTAATGAGAGGCTAAATACAGGCATAATTTCCTATGAAAAAGTGCCCGCGCAAAATCGCGATTTCCCGAAAATCGGACCCCGAACCCGGTTCTGAGAAAACCCACTGGGGACGCTCCTAGTGACCTGACGGACGCACCCTAGAAGTTTCAGAGCCCTCGGGCTACGTTTTGTGGAGTTACGGCCAGTTTAATGAGAGGCTAAATACAGGCATAATTTCCTATGAAAAAGTGCCCGCGCAAAATCGCGATTTCCCGAAAATCGGACCCCGAACCCGGTTCTGAGAAAACCCACTGGGGACGCTCCTAGTGACCTGACGGACGCACCCTAGAAGTTTCAGAGCCCTCGGGCTACGTTTTGTGGAGTTACGGCCAGTTTAATGAGAGGCTAAATACAGGCATAATTTCCTATGAAAAAGTGCCCGCGCAAAATCGCGATTTCCCGAAAATCGGACCCCGAACCCGGTTCTGAGAAAACCCACTGGGGACGCTCCTAGTGACCTGACGGACGCACCCTAGAAGTTTCAGAGCCCTCGGGCTACGTTTTGTGGAGTTACGGCCAGTTTAATGAGAGGCTAAATACAGGCATAATTTCCTATGAAAAAGTGCCCGCGCAAAATCGCGATTTCCCGAAAATCGGACCCCGAACCCGGTTCTGAGAAAACCCACTGGGGACGCTCCTAGTGACCTGACGGACGCACCCTAGAAGTTTCAGAGCCCTCGGGCTACGTTTTGTGGAGTTACGGCCAGTTTAATGAGAGGCTAAATACAGGCATAATTTCCTATGAAAAAGTGCCCACGCAAAATCGCGCTTTTCCGAAAATCGGACCCCGAACCCGTTTCTGAGGAAACCCACTGGGGACGCTCCTAGTGACCTGACGGACGCACCCTAGAAGTTTCAGAGCCCTCGGGCTACGTTTTGTGGAGTTACGGCCAGTTTAATGAGAGGCTAAATACAGGCATAATTTCCTATGAAAAAGTGCCCGCGCAAAATCGCGATTTCCCGAAAATCGGACCCCGAACCCGGTTCTGAGAAAACCCACTGGGGACGCTCCTAGTGACCTGACGGACGCACCCTAGAAGTTTCAGAGCCCTCGGGCTACGTTTTGTGGAGTTACGGCCAGTTTAATGAGAGGCTAAATACAGGCATAATTTCCTATGAAAAAGTGCCCGCGCAAAATCGCGATTTCCCGAAAATCGGACCCCGAACCTGGTTCTGAGAAAACCCACTGGGGACGCTCCTAGTGACCTGACGGACGCACCCTAGAAGTTTCAGAGCCCTCGGGCTACGTTTTGTGGAGTTACGGCCAGTTTAATGAGAGGCTAAATACAGGCATAATTTCCTATGAAAAAGTGCCCGCGCAAAATCGCGATTTCCCGAAAATAGAACCCCGAACCCGGTTCTGAGAAAACCCACTGGGGACGCTCCTAGTGACCTGACGGACGCACCCTAGAAGTTTCAGAGCCCTCGGGCTACGTTTTGTGGAGTTACGGCCAGTTTAATGAGAGGCTAAATACAGGCATAATTTCCTATGAAAAAGTGCCCGCGCAAAATCGCGATTTCCCGAAAATCGGACCCCCGAACCCGGTTCTGAGAAAACCCACTGGGGACGCTCCTAGTGACCTGACGGACGCACCCTAGAAGTTTCAGAGCCCTCGGGCTACGTTTTGTGGAGTTACGGCCAGTTTAATGAGAGGCTAAATACAGGCATAATTTCCTATGAAAAAGTGCCCGCGCAAAATCGCGTTTTTCCGAAAATCGGACCCCGGATCGTTTCTGAGGAAACCCACTGGGGACGCTCCTAGTGACCTGACGGACGCACCCTAGAAGTTTCAGAGCCCTCGGGCTACGTTTTGTGGAGTTACGGCCAGTTTAATGAGAGGCTAAATACAGGCATAATTTCCTATGAAAAAGTGCCCGCGCAAAATCGCGATTTCCGAAAATCGGACCCCGAACCCGGTTCTGAGAAAACCCACTGGGGACGCTCCTAGTGACCTGACGGACGCACCCTAGAAGTTTCAGAGCCCTCGGGCTACGTTTTGTGGAGTTACGGCCAGTTTAATGAGAGGCTAAATACAGGCATAATTTCCTATGAAAAAGTGCCCGCGCAAAATCGCGATTTCCCGAAAATCGGACCCCGAACCCGGTTCTGAGAAAACCCACTGGGGACGCTCCTAGTGACCTGACGAACGCACCCTAGAAGTTTCAGAGCCCTCGGGCTACGTTTCGTGGAGTTACGGCCAGTTTAATGAGAGGCTAAATACAGGCATAATTTCCTATGAAAAAGTGCCCGCGCAAAATCGCGATTTCCCGAAAATCGGACCCCGAACCCGGTTCTGAGAAAACCCACTGGGGACGCTCCTAGTGACCTGACGGACGCACCCTAGAAGTTTCAGAGCCCTCGGGCTACGTTTTGTGGAGTTACGGCCAGTTTAATGAGAGGCTAAATACAGGCATAATTTCCTATGAAAAAGTGCCCGCGCAAAATCGCGATTTCCCGAAAATCGGACCCCGAACCCGGTTCTGAGAAAACCCACTGGGGACGCTCCTAGTGACCTGACGGACGCACCCTAGAAGTTTCAGAGCCCTCGGGCTACATTTTGTGGAGTTACGGCCAGTTTAATGAGAGGCTAAATACAGCATAATTTCCTATGAAAAAGTGCCCGCGCAAAATCGCGATTTCCCGAAAATCGGACCCCGAACCCGGTTCTGAGAAAACCCACTGGGGACGCTCCTAGTGACCTGACGGACGCACCCTAGAAGTGTCAGAGCCCTCGGGCTACGTTTTGTGGAGTTACGGCCAGTTTAATGAGAGGCTAAATACAGGCATAATTTCCTATGAAAAAGTGCCCGCGCAAAATCGCGATTTCCCGAAAATCGGACCCCGAACCCGGTTCTGAGAAAACCCACTGGGGACGCTCCTAGTGACCTGACGGACGCACCCTAGAAGTTTCAGAGCCCTCGGGCTACGTTTGTGGAGTTACGGCCAGTTTAATGAGAGGCTAAATACAGGCATAATTTCCTATGAAAAAGTGCCCGCGCAAAATCGCGATTTCCCGAAAATCGGACCCCGAACCCGGTTCTGAGAAAACCCACTGGGGACGCTCCTAGTGACCTGACGGACGCACCCTAGAAGTTTCAGAGCCCTCGGGCTACGTTTTGTGGAGTTACGGCCAGTTTAATGAGAGGCTAAATACAGGCATAATTTCCTATGAAAAAGTGCCCGCGCAAAATCGCGATTTCCCGAAAATCGGACCCCGAACCCGGTTCTGAGAAAACCCACTGGGGACGCTCCTAGTGACCTGACGGACGCACCCTAGAAGTTTCAGAGCCCTTGGGCTACGTTTTGTGGAGTTACGGCCAGTTTAATGAGAGGCTAAATACAGGCATAATTTCCTATGAAAAAGTGCCCGCGCAAAATCGCGATTTCCCAAAAATCGGACCCCGAACCCGGTTCTGAGAAAACCCACTGGGGACGCTCCTAGTGACCTGACGGACGCACCCTAGAAGTTTCAGAGCCCTCGGGCTACGTTTTGTGGAGTTACGGCCAGTTTAATGAGAGGCTAAATACAGGCATAATTTCCTATGAAAAAGTGCCCGCGCAAAATCGCGATTTCCCGAAAATCGGACCCCGAACCCGGTTCTGAGAAAACCCACTGGGGACGCTCCTAGTGACCTGACGGACGCACCCTAGAAGTTTCAGAGCCCTCGGGCTACGTTTTGTGGAGTTACGGCCAGTTTAATGAGAGGCTAAATACAGGCATAATTTCCTATGAAAAAGTGCCCGCGCAAAATCGCGATTTCCCGAAAATCGGACCCCGAACCCGGTTCTGAGAAAACCCACTGGGGACGCTCCTAGTGACCTGACGGACGCACCCTAGAAGTTTCAGAGCCCTCGGGCTACGTTTTGTGGAGTTACGGCCAGTTTAATGAGAGGCTAAATACAGGCATAATTTCCTATGAAAAAGTGCCCGCGCAAAATCGCGATTTCCCGAAAATCGGACCCCGAACCCGGTTCTGAGAAAACCCACTGGGGACGCTCCTAGTGACCTGACGGACGCACCCTAGAAGTTTCAGAGCCCCTCGGGCTACGTTTTGTGGAGTTACGGCCAGTTTAATGAGAGGCTAAATACAGGCATAATTTCCTATGAAAAAGTGCCCGCGCAAAATCGCGATTTCCCGAAAATCGGACCCCGAACCCGGTTCTGAGAAAACCCACTGGGGACGCTCCTAGTGACCTGACGGACGCACCCTAGAAGTTTCAGAGCCCTCGGGCTACGTTTTGTGGAGTTACGGCCAGTTTAATGAGAGGCTAAATACAGGCATAATTTCCTATGAAAAAGTGCCCGCGCAAAATCACGATTTCCCGAAAATCGGACCCCGAACCCGGTTCTGAGAAAACCCACTGGGGACGCTCCTAGTGACCTGACGGACGCACCCTAGAAGTTTCAGAGCCCTCGGGCTACGTTTTGTGGAGTTACGGCCAGTTTAATGAGAGGCTAAATACAGGCATAATTTCCTATGAAAAAGTGCCCGCGCAAAATCGCGATTTCCCGAAAATCGGACCCCGAACCCGGTTCTGAGAAAACCCACTGGGGACGCTCCTAGTGACCTGACGGACGCACCCTAGAAGTTTCAGAGCCCTCGGGCTACGTTTTGTGGAGTTACGGCCAGTTTAATGAGAGGCTAAATACAGGCATAATTTCCTATGAAAAAGTGCCCGCGCAAAATCGCGATTTCCCGAAAATCGGACCCCGAACCCGGTTCTGAGAAAACCCACTGGGGACGCTCCTAGTGACCTGACGGAAGCACCCTAGAAGTTTCAGAGCCCTCGGGCTACGTTTTGTGGAGTTACGGCCAGTTTAATGAGAGGCTAAATACAGGCATAATTTCCTATGAAAAAGTGCCCGCGCAAAATCGCGATTTCCCGAAAATCGGACCCCGAACCCGGTTCTGAGAAAACCCACTGGGGACGCTCCTAGTGACCTGACGGACGCACCCTAGAAGTTTCAGAGCCCTCGGGCTACGTTTTGTGGAGTTACGGCCAGTTTAATGAGAGGCTAAATACAGGCATAATTTCCTATGAAAAAGTGCCCGCGCAAAATCGCGATTTCCCGAAAATCGGACCCCGAACCCGGTTCTGAGAAAACCCACTGGGGACGCTCCTAGTGACCTGACGGACGCACCCTAGAAGTGTCAGAGCCCTCGGGCTACGTTTTGTGGAGTTACGGCCAGTTTAATGAGAGGCTAAATACAGGCATAATTTCCTATGAAAAAGTGCCCGCGCAAAATCGCGTTTTCCCTGAAAATCGGACCCCAAACCCGGTTCTGAGAAAACCCACTGTGGACGCTCTTAGTGACCTGACGGACGCACCCTAGAAGTTTCAGAGCCCTCGGGCTACGTTTTGTGGAGTTACGGCCAGTTTAATGAGAGGCTAAATACAGGCATAATTTCCTATGAAAAAGTGCCCGCGCAAAATCGCGATTTCCCGAAAATCGGACCCCGAACCCGGTTCTGAGAAAACCCACTGGGGACGCTCCTAGTGACCTGACGGACGCACCCTAGAAGTTTCAGAGCCCTCGGGCTACGTTTTGTGGAGTTACGGCCGGTTTAATGAGAGGCTAAATACAGGATTAATTTCCTATGAAAAAGTGCCCGCGCAAAATCGCGATTTCCCGAAAATCGGACCCCGAACCCGGTTCTGAGAAAACCCACTGGGGACGCTCCTAGTGACCTGACGGACGCACCCTAGAAGTTTCAGAGCCCTCGGGCTACGTTTTGTGGAGTTACGGCCAGTTTAATGAGAGGCTAAATACAGGCATAATTTCCTATGAAAAAGTGCCCGCGCAAAATCGCGATTTCCCGAAAATCGGACCCCGAACCTGGTTCTGAGAAAACCCACTGGGGACGCTCCTAGTGACCTGACGGACGCACCCTAGAAGTTTCAGAGCCCTCGGGCTACGTTTTGTGGAGTTACGGCCAGTTTAATGAGAGGCTAAATACAGGCATAATTTCCTATGAAAAAGTGCCCGCGCAAAATCGCGATTTCCCGAAAATAGAACCCCGAACCCGGTTCTGAGAAAACCCACTGGGGACGCTCCTAGTGACCTGACGGACGCACCCTAGAAGTTTCAGAGCCCTCGGGCTACGTTTTGTGGAGTTACGGCCAGTTTAATGAGAGGCTAAATACAGGCATAATTTCCTATGAAAAAGTGCCCGCGCAAAATCGCGATTTCCCGAAAATCGGACCCCGAACCCGGTTCTGAGAAAACCCACTGGGGACGCTCCTAGTGACCTGACGGACGCACCCTAGAAGTTTCAGAGCCCTCGGGCTACGTTTTGTGGAGTTACGGCCAGTTTAATGAGAGGCTAAATACAGGCATAATTTCCTATGAAAAAGTGCCCGCGCAAAATCGCGATTTCCCGAAAATCGGACCCCGAACCCGGTTCTGAGAAAACCCACTGGGGACGCTCCTAGTGACCTGACGGACGCACCCTAGAAGTTTCAGAGCCCTCGGGCTACGTTTTGTGGAGTTACGGCCAGTTTAATGAGAGGCTAAATACAGGCATAATTTCCTATGAAAAAGTGCCCGCGCAAAATCGCGATTTCCCGAAAATCGGACCCCGAACCCGGTTCTGAGAAAACCCACTGGGGACGCTCCTAGTGACCTGACGGACGCACCCTAGAAGTTTCAGAGCCCTCGGGCTACGTTTTGTGGAGTTACGGCCAGTTTAATGAGAGGCTAAATACAGGCATAATTTCCTATGAAAAAGTGCC
>NW_027437261.1:0-99222 GCF_033239565.1 Halichoeres trimaculatus
AACGAAGCTAACATCAGACACCAACGCCATGTTGGAAGAGCTTCACCTGAGTAGACAGGATACAGAAGACAGAGATGGAGCATGACTGAAAGAAGCTCAGTCCGGACCCTGAGGAGGTGGAGGCTGGCTGAACTGGAGAATGATAGACAAGCTGTCATCATCTTTTTTTCTTATGGACCTTTTTGCACTTTCTTACTTTTGTTTTCTTGATTGCTGCTGCGACTTCAATTTCGTTGTACTTGTTACAATGACAATAAGTTCTATTCTATGGTGAGAAGTCAGAGTGGCACTGAAAACATACAGACCAAGAATTGTAGGAACTTATGGATAACAACAACATAATAATAATAATAATAAAAATTAAAAGCCAACCAAAACACCAGAGATATTACTCCATTTTAAAATGCAAGACTTTAAACTTTAAAAAAAATCTCTGTTATTCTTCAGTAAAATTGATTGAGTCTATGAGAAGTCAGAGTGGTACTGAAAACGTACAGACCAAGAATTTTTTCGGTGAGTGAGGAGAAAAAGGAGGGGTATTTCACCACAGTACAGATGAGAGGGGGATAGGGGTGGGTTGGGACAGGGGGTTGTGTAAGAGGGACACTGGGTTTTTGGGGAGAGGACTTCTGTGGTCTCCGGTGTCTGGCCGGGTGCGCTGGGGGCTGGCACCGACTCGTGATGGGTGGTGGCCTGGGCTGGGTCCGTCCTCCCGGGTACCTGGCCGAACCCTCCCTCCTCGGGGGTGAGTGGCCCTTGGTCCTACCCCCTGCACTCGATCGGGGGCCCTGCGTCTACCCCCTCCTTGCCTCCTCCTGGCTTGGCGTGCTACTGTCTCCGTGGTGGTCTGTCTGGAGCCTGTGCTCTGTTGTGGCTGCTCGATGCCCGGATATGAGGGCTGTCTCAGGCCCCGTTTACACGACGCCGAAAACGGTCGATTCCGCAAACATTTCGTTGCGTGTTTGGCCTCTGGGAACAGCGGGGCCACATCTGCATGATCACACCTTGGCATGATCACCTGACCTAAATCAAACCCAATATTCTGTGCTATCACCTGTACCCCTATATGTGTAGGTGAGTATATGCTTCTGTGTATATTTCTATATACGTATATGTACCTTTTTTTTTACAATTGTCGTTGTTGTGCTCACTGCTACTCATGATTTCTCCAGTTCATTTCTCCACAGGTGCTTCTTGTGATTATGATTTCAAAGACCTGAGGATACTGCCTCTTTTCAGGCTCAGAGCTGGTTGTTTATTTCTCCTGTCTGTAGTCAGTTGTTCAGTTGTTGTGGTTGCTCTCTACTGTTGTTTTGTTGTCTCTCTCTCCCCCTCTGTCTAGTCTCTTTCTCTACACTCTTTCCCTTTATCACTGTTTCTTTCCTGATATCACCTTGTTCTGGTTAAAGCAGTAATCTTCAAACTTGGCAATATACGGGAGGGAAACTGTATGGATACATGTATGTATATATATATGTGCATATATACGTCTGTGTGTGTGTGTGTGTGTGTGTGTGTATGTATATATATGTATGTGTATTTATGTATAAAATATATATCAAAAAACACTAATAAAGAGTACAATTTTAACACTCAAGGGGAGCCTTATACACTAACGGCTCCCTTTGGAAAAGCAAATGTGTTCTGCACAATACGGCAGCCAGACCATAATTCTGTTGTCGTGACGCTGAACAGGACAAGGGGAAAAAAGAAAAAGAAAAAAAAAAAAAAAAAAAAAAAAGAAAGCCACTAAATCATCAGAGATATTACTCCTTCATTCTATAGTGTAAGACTTTAAACTTTGAAAATCTCTATTTTCTAAAATAAAATTTCTTGAATGTTTTTTGTAAGTAGTCAGACTGGTACCAAAAACATATGGAACAAAATTTGTGGGAACTTACGGATAACAAAAAAAATTGAAAGCCACCACAACATCAGAGACATTACTATTTTATTTGAGGATCCTAGACTTTAACATTTGAAATTTTTGTTTTTCCACACTAACTGCTTGATATCTTGTGTGTGAGAAGTCAGAGTGGTGGTGGCCGAAAACATACAGAACAAGAATAGTCAAACTAATGGATAACAAAAAAAATGAAAGCCACCAAAATATCAGAGATATATCTTTTTTATTTGAGGATCCTAGACATTAAAAATCTCTGTTATTCCACATTAATCGCTTGGTTTCTTGTTTGTGAGAAGTCAGAGTAGTAGTGAAAACATACAGACCAAGAATTGTCAGAACTTATAGCTAACATAAAAATTTAAAGCCACCAAAACATCACAGCTATTACTCCTTTATTTTAGGATCTAAAATTTTTACTCTGAAAATCTCCGTTATTCTACAGTAAAATTGATTGCTGGTCAAGTCAAGGAGGGGAAGCTCATTTTCTCCAGCCTTCATCATAAATTCGATTATATATTTAAACGTAAATTCTACCCTCCATTCTTCTCAAGAAAATGATCTGTGACCCTGTCGTATCAACCAGGTGTTTTTTCCAGGGATTTTACCAGTGTTCTCTCAATGGCCAGCGGAGCTAGACTGCTAAAAGGGTCTTGGCCCATTGTGTTGTGGGTGTTCGACTTGAGCCGCTTTAAACAGAAGCTCCTCTCTACACCTGCAGGCTGTAAGTGCGAGTGACGGGGGAGAAGCTCGGCAGCTGTAGCTGTAGCTGTATTGGTGAAAAGAGAGAGAATCTTTAAACACAACGCTCGTCGATTTTAAGAAAGGTAAACTCGCTTGGGATCGTTAAAGCCATCGAATCAGTCCAGAACAACTGAATGTACAACTGAGAAGATGCTCCGGTGGAGGGTTATACTTCAAGATCGCTGACTGGCTCATTTCACTGTCAATCAAAAAGGGATTCGGCCTCTGACAGATCATCCAATCATCATGCAGAAGCCCAGCTTCCAGGCCAGGCCACTGTCTCATAGACCCCAGAGACGCTTAGCGTCCGAGGACCAGACAAAGCCCAGCGTTTATCCAATAACCGTCCAGTTTCCACAGTGGAACAACCAGCTTCTCCGTGAAGTCAGAAGACGCCCAGCGTCTGACTGTGTTTAAGCACTGAGATGCTGCGGGGATGAACGAGGAGGAGGTCAAGCCAGTTACCTGTGATAGGTAGCTGATTCTGAACAAAAGATGAAGGAATTCATTTTGTCAATGAAATGTACACACAGCAGTACATAGCACCACTTTTTGGGGGCCATTTTAGGGGAAGCTGAGCTTCCCTTGCAGTCTTAGAGCAATCGCCACTGATATATATATATATATATATATATATATATATATATATATATATATATATATATATATATATATCAGGGCTGTCATTTTAACGCGTTAATTAGATTAATTAATGACACCGCAAATTAACGCGTTATAAAAATGATCGTAGATTAATCTGGATCCCAAACACGCGAGGCATTCAAAGACGCACTTATTTTCAAATGCCTAGCATTTACAAACCGTTTGTCCTACATGGAAAAAGTGGTGTTCTCGTCAGATTTTCAAATTTCCGACGGTCCCTGAATGTATCACACCTAGCAACATGCTTTGAACCGGGGGGTAGAGAGTGCACTGTTAAGGGGACTGCCGTCCATATCTCGTTTATTCACACGTCCTATTTGAAAATCTACAGAAAATCAACCGTTTGCTCTAGCTCAATTCTGTAAAAACAGGTCATTTTACACTCTTTACTGCATCAAACAAGCCCTCTATGATCGATAAATGTCTTGTATTTTAAATCTATTATTAATAATTCTTTGAAAATATCCTTCCTTCTTCCTTGTGTCATTTGTTAGCTTGGGGCTGCTCTGCACCAATGAGCAACAGTTTGTGTGTTCAGAGCATGTTAAACTGAGAATACTTCACTTTTCTTTGATCCAAGACTTGAATTTAGTGTTTTGTACATAGTTCCTAACAGTTTTTAGCCTTTAGCCCTGGTTCTCCTGACCTCATAGAAGTATAAGAGTTCATATTGCAGTGAAAATTGAGTCAACATCAAGTAAAAATGTGAACAGAAGCAAAAAACGTCCTAAAAATCAAATCAGCTTACCTTAGGTGCAGGACTGTGTAGATTTTGTAAAGATAGAACCATACAACTTTTCGTAATACGTTCCCTATGCCTCAGGGTACCTAAAAATGTGTTGTATATATTCCCACCTCATTTTTAAATGTCTTTTAATGTAATTTTAATGTCCTGGAATTCAAAGTCTTTATTTTGGGACCTTAAGCAGATATGAGATTAAAATGGGATTAATTAGATTAATTAATTACAAATCCTGTAATTAATTAGATTAATTTTTTTAATCGCCTGACAGCACTAATACATATATATATATATATATATATATATATATATATATATATCAGTGGGGAATCTTCAGGGACCTAGGCCTTCAGAGAAGGCCTTAAAAAATCTGGACCAAAAAATATACGAATCATATATCTCTATATATATAATTTCTGATTTAGTTGAATAATATACATTTAATACATCATGTAAGTTTTGAAATTAAGTGTACTGCAAAGTTCACTTCAGTAATAAAAGGGTTACTGTCTTGAAACATGTTATCTCTGTCAGAGCCCACTTTGCTGGCTCGTTAAGTGGTAAGGACTTCACGAAGGCCAGGCTGTGTTTTGGTTTGGAGAGAGACAGGAAAATTGACCAATCACGATTTGATTTTTTGGGGGGCGGGACAAAAACAGAAGAGCATAGGCCTTCGTGAAGTCCGAACAGTGGGCAGAGTGGTTAGAGCGGTGAAAGACAGCAGGAGAATGAAGTTGTGGCTAGCTTGTTAGCATCTTTTTCAGTGTGTGCTAGTAAAAATTTCATCTGGTCGTGCGAGTGCTTATGTCTTAATACTTCAACTATCACGGGCACTGTGTAAGACATTGTAGTTTGAATTATTCCTCTCTTTCACTGGCTCAGTCAGTCTCCTCCACCTGAACTCTCCCCTGTTCTAAAGAGAGAGCGCTGTCGCGTACACGCGCAGCGCGTATGTGCATCACACACCGAAGACAGACAGAACTTCACAACGACACACGTTTTTATTAAAGTCAGCCTTCTTACTATATGATTAACGCTGCTCTAAACTCTCCTGATTGAAGAGGATGCTGCGTTAGAGCAGAGCTACTTTAGTTTAACTCACGACATGTCAACACCAAAAAAGAAAGATAGAAAACAGCTAAGGCTCTGATAAACTCTTCATCAAGTGCTGCACAGTTATCTGTCTCCGTCTCTGAGGTCTCCTGCAGCGTCTTTGGATCAAACCAACTAAGAGAGAGGGGGTGGATGGTTTTTGAGTTTTTGATATAACGCCCAAGTACGGGACTTGATTCACTTTCAAAAAATATTAGCGATCACGGGAGCATAATCAAAGTTGGGGGATAATCAGGAGAAATCACAAGCCAGGAGAACAGCCAGAGAAGGAGTTTAAAAATGGGAGACTCCCTCCATATTCTGGAGTGTTGGCAGCCTGCCAGTACTCTCGATGGGTAGAAGTAGATGGGTATAAAAACTCAAGACATTTTCTTCATCATTTTAGGTTATTTTAGTAAGTTTTGTAAACTCACTTAATAATGTTAGTCATTGTTTTATGTAAAGCCTATTTTTTTATTTTCATTTTATTTATTCAATGATAATGTTTTTTGTTAACTACTTTTTTCCGCGACGATTTCTTTTCTGGGCTGTGAGGGCTGAGGTGAAGGCCCAGCTGTAGTACTCACGGTTCGCCACTGATATATATATATATATACATCGCGAAAAAAGTAGTTAACAAAAAACATTATCATTGAATAAATAAAATAAAAAATAAAAAAAAGAGGCTTTACATAAAACAATGACTAACATTATTAAGTGAGTTTACAAAACTTACTTAAATAACCTAAAATGATGAAGAAAATGTCTTGAGTCATTATCTTTGTCAATCTGTCATACATAAACTCGTTACTTTTACCCATGGAGAGTACTGGCAGGCTGCCAACACTCCTGAATATGGAGGGAGTCTCCCATTTTTTAAACCCCTTCTCTGGCTGTTCTCCTGGCTTGTGATTTCTCCTGATTGTCCCCCCACTTAAAGCATGCTCCCGTGATCGCTAATATTTTTTGAAAGTGAATCAAGTCTCGTACTTGGGCGTTATATCGAAAACTCAAAAACCATCCACCCCCTCTCTCTTAGTTGGTTTGATCCAAAGGCGCTGCAGGAGACCTCAGAGATGGAGACAGATCACTTTGCTGCACTTGATGAAGAGTTTATCAGAGCCTTAGCTGTTTTCTATCTTTCTTTTTTGGTGAAGGCCTAGAAGTCCCTGAAGGTTCCCCACTGATATATATATATATATATATATATATATATATATATATATATATATATATATATATATATATATATATATATATATATATATATATATATCAGAGGCGAACCGTGGCCCCAGCCACTGGGCCTTCAGTAGGACCATGGGACCACACGTGGCAATAAACAATCAAAAAAAGAAATAAAAACAATAGCCAGAATCATGTGACATGGAAGTTTAGTATATTGATAGTTTTGTGGGATTAAATATTTATCATGTGCCTGAACACTGCAACACCTAACACAAATTCAAACAATTAAAAAAACTAAGATATAAAATTGAAAAAAAAGAAAAAAAAAAAAAGGTTCAAGTAATCCAGCAACCACACAGTCTTCTCCATTACTTTCTGCCATTTCTCTTCACGTTCTGCCAACTAGATCTTCTCTTTTCTCCTCTCTCACTCACAGCTACAGTTGGGTGCTTATCCATTAAAGTGATACTCCAGGATGGAACAAGTTGGGTCCTATCACAAGGTTTAGGGCAGAAATTACCCCTACAGCAGTGTTTTTGTGCAGCAGAAGCCCAGAGCGCTCGCACCAAACACCCCCTCCCTGCTCCTCTGTTGGTTTCCTCTGCACTCAGATGGAGCCATATTTTACTTGATCAAAAACGCAAATAAACGGACTCCCACAGAAAAAATCTGATATCGGTCTGCATTCACGCTTTGTGTAGAGCACTTTCAGCGCGTTACTTTCACACAAAAAGACCTCTAAATAAGGCTCTAGTTCTCGTAGTGTCTCTTCGTCCTGACAAGACTACCTGCGTTTGTTTATATCTGGAACGCCACGGACTGATACACTAAGCGGCGAGAGCCTCGTAGCCAGCTGTGGCTCTGCAGCGGAGGTAGCGCCGTTTTACGACACCATGAGAACTAGAGCCTTGGTGTTTTTGTGTGAAAGTAACGCGCTGAAAATTCTCTAAATAAAGCGTGAATGCAGACAGATATCAGATTTTTTTCGGGGAGAGTCCGTTTATTTGTGTTTTTGGTCAAGTAAAATATTGCCCCGTCAGAGTGCAGAGGGGCAGGGAGGGGGTGTTTGGTAAGTATTCGCAAATCCCTGGAAGATGACAGGTATGAGCCCGCCCACAATTTAACAAAATATGATTGGCTAAGACAACTGTCATTGTCAAATTGTGTCCACATTCCTTTGAGTCACACAGGCATTTGTTGCAGTTACTGAAGGCCCTACCTGCCAGAATGTGTCGCTGATTTACCAAGATACCATCAAAGGGAAAATTGTGATTGGTCCATTTTCCATTTGGTTATATTAACCCCATTGTTTGCCAGGACAAGTTTATAAAAATAATATAAAACTCATTGCGATGATTTCATTGAGTAAAATAAATAAATAAAAACAAAATAAAACCAAATAAAGAAATAAAATAATTATTTAGGAGTACAAAAATTCTTTCAATATTCTTTATTAGGCCTTCACTGAATACCTTGAAGGCCCAGTGGGTTCCCCACTGATAAATATACAATTTTGATCAACATGTAACCCAGACAAATATGTCAATATATAAATAAAGTAGTCACAAGGTCATAAGAGATGTTACAATTCAAAAGATTAAAAGGAATCAATAAATAAAAGTTGTATAAATATGGTTAAAATTGTATTTCATGTATGTGTTAAAAAGGTTTAAAATCTGTTCAAAGTAAACGAGTGATGAGTATCAGTTAAAAACGAGTGAATACAAAATGTTTTCATGTATTTTATTTTGTTTTTATTGTGAAAGAGCTAAAAGGAAGTGCTGTGTACACAACCCTTGCCGATCAGTTTCGTATTCGCTTTACTAAGAAACCGGAAGTGGGATGCGCTAGCTTGACCTGGAGAGACGCAATGTGAATCTGCCATGTGGCTGCTATTTTTGAGTAATTAGAAGAGTTTTCTGGACTTTTAGCTCAATGGTCGTCAATGACCACTCGTCTATTGCTTTTGGATTAACTATGGATAATTTCTGCCCGAAGTCTGCCCTGCAGTAGGTTGTTTAAAGAACTTTTGAAGCAGTTTAGCACCGTAGCTTGTAGCATTCGCTAGTCAAGCGGATGTAGCGCCGCCAACGGACTAGTTTTGCTCAGTCAGCTTTCTATGGAGACTTCTTTCTCATCATTCCGGACTTGATATGAAGATTGGTCGTTCTCAAAGTGCTAATAGACTGCTGGAAAAGTTCAAAGTGTGGATTCTATCTTTGCTCTCCTGGACATCGCTTGCTATAGGCTAACCCTGCATTCGCCAAAGTGGGAGGATCGAGCTGCCATCTGAGGACACTGTTTGGATTTCTCTTCACGTGAACTTGGACTGGAGGCTGTGAGTACTGACTGAACTACAAGCTCAGGGTTTATTTTGGTTTGCTCCTAGAGTGAAGCAGCCATTAAGTTTTGGGCCTCACCGCAGGCCTGCAATTATAGGGTTTTTCTAAACTTAATAACCAGGCAGGTGTGAGTGTGTGTGTGGCCCCTTGCATAGGTTATTATTTTAAGTTAAGAAACATATTATTTCAAGTTAAGAAACTTATTATTTTAAGCCAAGAAACTGAGAAAATACAGATTTCAGGAGCAATTATGATTTATTGTTGGTTTACTTGTTATAATGTTGATTTTAAAAATGTTCAGTAAACTGGAAGTTTGCATTTAACTTAAAAGTTTGATCATTTAATCTGATCTTGGTTTTTCTGCATGTAAGATCGTAATAAGAGTGGGTATCGAATATTAAAGGGACACTTGGGATTTTTTACACAGTAACATAGATGAAGCAGTATCTCTTCATTAGCTCTCAATATAATATTTAAGAACCTAGAGGCCCTTTCCTAATATAGTGGGTAAAGGTGGGCTACAAATATGACTAAAGCACCTGATAATGTAGCAAACAAAGGAGAATTCTACATAATCATTTGCATGCATGTCCAAAAACAATTGAAACTGATTTACTGATTTGAAGTGACACAATGATGTGAAGATTGAACAAGTAGTTTTGAGAATTTCAATTCTGATCTGAGAAATGAACCAAAGCAACTGAGAAAAACTACAATAGTTGCATACGAAAAGGGTCCTAAAAAGTGGGACGGCTCGTCTCGGTTATTTGGGGATCTTTCCCGGGATAAGTCAGTGGAAACACCACAAAATCCATGCCTTACCCAGACGAACCGAACTGGTCTGCTTGGTGGAAATGCGGCTTTAGAACCACCCACTCATATGAATATTATTCTCTGCTGTATTTCATGCTGGCAGTGTCTGCTACATAAGATAAGACATAAGATAAATAACCGTGAGAGTAGAGGGCTTTTATTTACTTATTTATCAATATTTAATTCTGTTTCCACATTTATTTGGGTGCTTGACGTGACGCTCCATTTTGCGTCCTTTGTGACAAATATAAATAACAATTTATAATACTTAATTAAAACCCCTATTTTTTCCTTTACAGTATAAACTTCCAGAATAAATACATCTGTAGTTAATGAGCTTTAAAATTGAAATATGAAAATATTTTGTTTTAAACATGACATTTGTCCACCGGTGTGACTAGTGGTGCAGCGGATCATCATTGACCAGATCGACGTAATCGGTTTGGGACACATGTGACCCGTGGATTGATTTCTGAAAAAAGCTGTGTGCTTGTCCGCACACATCTTTCGATGAGTGGAGACGGGACGTGTGCAGACGTGGCAAGCAGGGGAGAGGAGGAGCTTGAACACCCTGCGACACACTGGGCATACACACCGTGCCGTGCCTAAAGTGATTCTCCAGGATGGAAGTTGGGTTCTATCACAAGGGTTAGGGCAGAAATTACCCCTACAGCAGTGTTTTTTGTGCAGCAGAAGCCCAGGGCACACGCACCAAACACCCCCTCCCTGCTCATATGCCGGTTTCCTCTGCACTGAGACGGGGCCATATTTCACTTGACCCAAAACATAAATAAACGGACTCCCACCGAAAAAATCTGATATCTGTCTGCATTCACGCTTTATTTAGAGAATTTTCAGCGCGTTACTTTCACACAGAAACACAGCTAAATAAGTCTCTTGCTCTCATCGCCGTAAAACGGCGCTACCTCCGCTGCAGAGCCACAGCTGGCTACGAGGCGCTCGCCACTTAGTGTATCAGTCCGCGCGCACGGTGTGCCAGATATAAACAAACGCAGGTAGTCTGCCAGGACGATTCATGCAATAACAACGTAAAGATGAGTGATTATGAGAGCGAGGACGACCTGCCATTCACTTTGCATTCCATTCCTATATTGTTTATATCTGGTTGTTTATATCTGGCGTGTCTTTTTGAAAAAAAATCTGAAATTATAAGCTCAGGTTCTTTCACTCTCCTTGTTTCAAGGAAGATGTCTTCCAATGTTTCTTTGAGTTCTATTTTATTAATGGTCTTTCAACCAAAATTAAAAGGAGATATGCCTTTTTATGTTACTGTTGCACTTTAAGTTGATTTTTGGTTCATTGTTAAATTTTAAAGGAAGGAGATATGCCTATATAGGGTGCACGTCATTTTAATTATATTTGCCTTACCCCACATGGAGAGATAAAGTGGGGACCACCGTGTCACATCAGCTCGCAAGCTCTCTGTTAAAGGGTCAAAATTTAATCAAATCAGCTAGCACAGGTGGAAATGTTATACCTAGATACTTAATGCCTTTCTTGGGCCAGGCAAAGTTACCAAATTGGAAGAGAGATTTAGGGCAGTATGGTGTAAGAGGAAGAGCCTCAGACTTTGACCAATTTACTTTAAAACCTGAAACGGAAGAAAACCTATCTATAATTTTAAACAGGGAGAGGAGAGAGGATCTGAAACAAATAAGAGAATGTATATAGCATTAATTTATGGCGATGCTCTCCAACTAAAATGCCTGGAAATGTAGGCTCACTGCGGATAGCCACTGCTAATGGCTCCAGCGCAACAGCAAAGAGCAGGGGAGAAAGAGGATCCCCCTGTCTAGTGCCTCTACCTAGTTCAAATGGAGAGGATATGACACCATTAGTGAGAACAGAAGCTGTGGGATGAGTGTAAATAAGGCTGACCCAATCTATGAACCTCTGGCCAAAACCTAAAGACCCCAGGGCAGAGAGCAGGGGTGCTTCCCAATGTGCCAAAATGCAGTCTCCTATCTCCTCTCTCCTCCGCGACACCGGAAGTACTTTGTGAGCAGCCATGTTGGAGGACATTTCAAAGCGCCAAATGTGCTCGTAGTAGAGAGGAGAGAGGAGAGAGGAGACTGAGCTGGAGGAGGCATAATCGAGGAAACACAAGAGCAGGCTTCGCGGAAGTCTTTTCACTGACAGACACGCCCCCTTGTGACATATCAGAGCCGGCTATAAAGCGTCAGCTGTCCACATGTGTGAAACGTGAGCTCCATGGAGCAAGATAAGCTGTCTAAGTGTAAAGTCTGGCTCACACTACAGGATTCTCGCCCCGATTTAACCCAGATTCGGTCCTCCCAACAATCGGGGAAGAAATCTGGTCGTGGACTAAAATCGGCCGACGTTCGGGCAAGATTATCTTCTAGTGTGAGCGGTTGACAGATGAATCTTTAGCCCCACGATAGTCTCACAGACTCGTCGGGGCCGCCCCGATAATTTTCACGTTTGATATTTATCTGGATGATTACAACATTCATTCTCACTGAGGATGACAACAGAAAATTAGAAAGAGCCCCAGAGACCGGACAACAGACAACACACGAAGGCTGAAAGTGAAACTCAAAGGTCCCGGGTCAGCTGACTGCGCACTCCACTGGCCCACTCGAGCCAGTTCAATAATGCCTTTAAAAATAACACATAACCACTCCATTTTCATACAGTAGCAAACTGTTGTTTTATCAGTGATGGGTGTGAGATCATGCCATTATTGGCTGATACAGCAACAGTTTCACCTCTGTCCCTCTGCGTGTGCGTAATGGATGAAAGGCACCGCTGCAGACAGCTCCACTTCTCTCTCCTCCTGTCCCACCAGTGCGCTAAGCAGTGCTTATAGCAGAATAAATACATTATTTATGAACACAAAGTGGCCCCAATATAAGACTTAAAAACTATCAATCTGGGCCTGGGAAAACGTGACATTTTTCTTTTTCATTCATGAACATATTCATGTTAAACTGATCTAAAAGTGAATATGAATTTTCTGCGGTTGAGCGCCCTGTTGTTAACATTATTTTCCTTAGTTTAGTTTGTCTCGTGTGTTCAAAACGGTTTATCCAGCTGTGACGCCGTCATCACTAAGATATGTCGCTTCATGCGACGCTCCAGAGGAGAGGACATCTCAATGCTCATAAAATGAACCTCCTCGTCTCCTCTCTACTCTCTTCGTTTCCTTGCGTCTCTGGCATGCATCTCCGGTGGGCGGGACTAAGACGCAAGTGGAGGAGGCAGGCGGAGGAGGCGAGGATGGAACTTTGGAGCTTTGAGAAGAACCCCAGGAACTGCCACTCAACCCTGTCAAAAGCCTTCTCGGCGTCCAAGGAGATGGCTGCCATAGGGGAGGTGTATATGGAGATAATTTTGTTTCTTTATTATTCAATCAAAAAGAATAGATTTGAAACCAAAAAAGAGATTTGTAATCAAAAGACAATAAGTAGGAAATGAAAAAAAAAAAGTTGAGATCAAAACAGAGCAGGTTGCAATTGAAAAAAAAAAGTTGAGATCAAAATACAACAGGTTGCGATTGAAAAATTAAACTGAGAACCTATTTCTTTCCATTTTGCTTATAAATCAGCCCTCTTTGCTTTCAAGTTGAAAACATTCTCTTGCAAATCATTCCTTTTTGTTTGCAAACTCCAAAGTTTTGCTTGCGAATTCTACTGCACTTACTGGGCGCTGGTGGATGACAGAATAGTTTCTATTGGTTGGTTTGACCTGGCTTTACCGAGTGCGAGCGCCAGCTACCACTTCCTTACACAACGCCTGGAGGTAAGTTGATAGCCTCTGGCTAGAGTCCGCTGTACACTCACAAAAACAACAACAACACAATATAATGAATTATAATGCCCTACTGCTGCAAGCACGCTAATTAGCATGGTTGTCTCTGCTAGTCAGGGCCTGAGCATAGTTACATTAGCTAAGATAGTGAGTGATTAAAACACTGTTCCACGGTACACGCGGGGGGGCATGGTACACAACAGTACAGGGTTTCTCCCAGTGTATTATAAGCCTGGCGGGCCCGCCAGGCTTTACCTGCCCCCCCACGCCAGGCTAAGCTTTTTAATTCACTTTTGGCACTCCATTAACACATGATCAGGTGTCTTTTTCATCACCTGACAACGTTACAACTTTGTTGAGCAGAGTCGCGCCTAACGGGACATGTCACGGACGTATAACGTATAACATTTATGTATAACATTTTAACACCAGTCAAAGCAGAGTGAGACTGCTCAAGACACTCTTGAAATGTTGTTCAACCAATCACATAAATAAATAATTATAATACTTTTGCACTAAAAACTTCAGGACAACTGTCTGGTGTAGCATTATTTCGTCTCTCTCTGTCTCTCTCTGACACACAGTGACACACGCCTTCCTCCAGTCAATTGCCATGACAACGTGACGCTCACTGATCAATTGTTTGGACCTGAGTGAAAACAAACGCGAAACCCTACGAGCTGAAAAATCAAACGATGGATCATTTTCACATGTGGTGAAAGCATCTAAGCTCACAGAAGCTTTGAGCTCTGCGCTAACAGCTAGCAGCCATGCTGCAGCGGCCAGCTGAGCCTTGCCGAGCCGCATCTCGGTTCTCGTTAACGGCACCATGGTCCGCTCTGTGCAGACCTCTCGGCCAGCCGGTGAAGCAGCGGTCTGCTGAGCATGACGTCCGTCAAATGCAACCTGTTGTATTTTGATCTCAATTTTTTTTTTCAAATGCAAACTGTTGTATTTTGATCTCATCTTTTTTTTTCAATTGCAACCTGTTCTGTTTTGATCTCAACTTTTTTTTTTTTCATTTCCTACTTATTGTCTTTTGATTACAAATCTCTTTTTTGGTTTCAAATGTATTCTTTTTGATTGAATAATAAAGAAACAAAATTATCTCCATAGGTGTAGTCCTGACAGACCCACATTATATCAATAAACCTTCTGATGTTGTCTGCAGAACAGGGAGGATGTATAAAGCCAACCTGGTCAGGATGGATCAGGGAAGTTATAACTTTGCATAGTCAGTTGGCTAAGATTTTGGATGATATTTTACTTATCGCAGGACGTCAGACTTATTGGTCTATAGCTTTTGAAATCCAAGGGATCTTTACCAGCTTTTAAAATAAGAGTAATAGCAGCCTCTGTCAAAGAGGGAGGAAGTCTGCCCTTGTCAAATGCTTCATTATAAGTTTCTAAAAGCAAAGGTGCTAGCGCTGCAGAATATGCTTTATAAAACTCTGCTGTAAAGCCATCTAAGCCTGGAGCTTTACTTGAAGGTAGATTTTTGATGACATTCATTATTTCTTCAATAGTGATGGGTGAATCCAGTTGCTCAAGTTGGTCCTCTGATAATCGAGGAAGATTGAGCGTTGAGAGAAAGGATATAATATCTATTTTACTCACTGTTAGCTCGGAGGTATATAGTTTAACATAGAAGTCTCTAAAAGTCCCACTTATTTCTTTAGGATCACACAGAAGTCTGCCATCAGCCCCCTGAATGGCTGGAATGGCACTTAATATTTCTTTTTGTTTAATGTATCTAGCTAGTAGCCAACCAGCCAAAAATGTGTGATAATGATATTCATGACGTTATGGGAAAAAAACAAACAACTCATTATTAGTGATTGCTGCTTCTGAACAACAGCATTTTTATTGCACACACAGTATGGATGCCACTTTTCCAATCATTTACTACTACTACTACACAAGCTTGAAATGTAAGCAAAGTAAGTAGGTCAGATCTAGAGGAAATCTTTCGTTTTGGAGGAGGAAAAGTTAATCTAGAGGGTGCCCACTCTCCCCCTCATTATTTACTATCTTTATTGAACTCCTAGCAGCAGCCCTTCGCCAGAATAGTAACATAGGTATCGAGACTCCAACATCTCATCACAAAATCAGTTGATATGCAGATGACATATTGTTATATCAGAAATCCAAATCTAGATCATTAAAAGAAACTATTGATTTAATCCGATCATTCTCCCATCTATCAGATTATTTAATAAACTGGTCTAAATCAAGTATTCTTCCCATTAAAGACAGCGGTTGGGATGTGGCAGCCCATACATCACCTATTCCGATATGCACCAGTCACCTGACATACTTGGGTATTCACATCTCCTCCAGGTTGTCAGAGCTGTTTAATCTAAATTTTACACCACTGTTGAAAACAATTACGGATGACCTTGAACGATGGATGAACCTACCAATATCTCTCACAGGCAGAATAGCTACTATTAAAATGTCAATATCACCAAAAATAAATTACTTATTCTCAATGACTCCAATTCAACCTACACTCACTTGGTTTAAATCTCTAGATTCCATCACTTCAAAATATTACTGGAAAAACAAACCAGCAAGGATTAAATTATCTACACTACAGAAACCCAAACATCTCGGAGGCTTAGAAGCCCCACAATTCTTCCACTACTTCTTAGCAAACCAACTGCAGTATATCACAAAGTGGATCCACAATAGTCAACAATGCAACACTTGGTTAGACATAGAAAAAACATTTTGTAAAGAAATAAAAATTTCAGACCTACCGTTCTTAATAGGGGTGTAAATCACCAGTTTCATGACGTTACGATACGATATCGATTCTTTGAACAACGATATGATATTTGCCGATATCATTAAGTCTGTCACGATACGATACGATACGATTCAGGAGCCTTCGATCGATTTAAGACGATATTATGTCCTCACTGAACACAATCAGCAGCATTTCACCTGAGGCAAGAAAGAAATACAAAACAATTTTGATAGTTTTATTACTGAAATGTGGAACGATGTGCTGACCTTTGGGTATGATAGTTTGTAGAGGATTATAGCCATCTGTATGATCTAATTATGTTTTAAAATTAAAACTGGTTAAATTCAGGTAAGGTGCTTTTTTTCCCCCACAATTACCTTATGGGTCTGACTGTTATACTGTAATGTTTGTTTATTATATCAAGTAATGATGCAACACTATAATTAAAAATTACTGATTACATCAACTTTATTATTGACCATTTGAACATTTTCTATCAAACCAAAAATTTGAAGCTTTGATTTTAATTAAACCCAAACATTTCTATTGTTCAAAATTAGAACTATCAACTTAACTAACTTAACATTGATAGTTTTTTTTTTTTTTACTGTGATGCCTGATAACTACAGTTTGTATGTCAGTGTGATCAGACTTTGTTTCACTGTGGAATAGCTCATGTGGAGGAGGAATGACACTAAGCTCTCGCAGTTTTACTTTTTAACTTTATGAAATTTCATGAATCAGTGCGCTACAAAATCAAATTATGAGATAACTCACTGCAGCCGTGTGATGATGCACTCCTGTCGTGTGTGCAGCATGCATCCTCTGCAGTCCGGTCGACCGTAATTTACCCGGATACAGGAGAGCTATTTTGTGATTGGCCGATATGTCTTGCTCCCTTTTAGCTCTATGATGCTAACAGCGTCTCGCTACACGTTCGCCTACAGCGGTGTGACTCGGTGGGCGCTAAACAGTACGTTTTACAGCAGGAGAAATATCAGGCGTGGCGTGTCAGAGAGTGAATAGGTTCAAATGTGTGTCTCATATGCTGAGTGCGTGAGGCTTGAGAGGAAACTTCAGAACGACTCGCGGAACGGACATGCGTGTCCGGTCGGGATTTCAAAATAAAGGCGTACATCAAAGACCACGATGTTGATTGATGTTTAGACTTTCCATCGATGTGATTGGATCATTGCTCAACCAATGGATGTATCGATATATATTGATGGATCATTACACCCCTAGTTCTTAAATCAATCAGTTAAACTCCACCCATGTTTTAAAAGTCTAACCATATCAACAGCTCTGAAAGCTTGGTGGAAATTCCACAAAATCACAAACACCTCTTTCGCTCTGTCAGACTACACACCAATTTGGAACAATCCGGATATCAAAATCAACAAAAAATCAATTAACTTCCATACATGGACCTGGAAGGGAATCACTCATTTTAGACTCACAAATAACACTATGCTGCCATTCTCTGATCTGGTCCAGGAATTCGGCATGGGGGAAAACCTTTTTTTTGAATACCTACAACTTAAATCTGCCGTTACCTCTAAATTTGATATCACTCGTACAAACTTAAACTTACCCGCCTCAACCTTGGACCTAATTAAAATCAACCCCATAAAGAAAAAATCATTGTCCAAGATATATAAGATAATTGCCAACTTAGACAAATCAATATCACTACCATCAATAAAGTGGGAACAAGACCTGGCCCTCACCCCCAATGCTGACTTCTGGAACCAAATCTGTGAAAACACCTTCTCCATAAGCACCAACAGTAATATCCAACTAATCCAGTACAAAATCATCCACAGGGTTCACTTTACAGGGCACAGGATGTTTAAAATGGGTTTAGCACAATCTGACACTTGCACCCACTGCTCCCAACACACTCCAGACACTTACCTTCATGCCACCTGGAACTGCACACCTGTCCAACAATTTTGGGTTGATATTATCACATCTCTCTCAAATATTTTGGGCTGCCCCATCCCTCTGTCCCCTTCACTGTGTCTGCTAGGGGATTTATCATCATTAAACCATAAAATGAAAATAAATAGACCTCTTCTCATAGCTCTAACCATCGCTAAGGACGCGGTCACACTGGCCAACCGTGCCGTGCCTAAGCACACTTCAGCCGTAAAGCATGTTTGGAATGGCCAGTGTGACCGCAACTGTACCGTGCTCAAGCACGATTCCCTTCCGTGCTTCGGCACGCTTCGAAGAGGTGGGCTTCGGCACGGTTTACTTCATGCACGAGCACAAGCACGCGGACAGCACGTGCGATCCATTACGTATAATCATCGCAAGCGCATCTCTCGACGATCATTTTAAACAAAGCAGGGTGTTAGAGGGCTGTGTCGGGCGATAATGACTTAATATAAGTCCTAAAGTCTCTAAAGTTGTAGCAGTGCTCTCTGTGTCTCATTGTGCTGACTCTGATGAGATCGTGCTTCATGTAGCCTAAACAGATGCTTCACGATGACGAAGGCGGGCAGTGCGCGTGTCTGATACCCGCTAAAGTCTGGTTCATATTGGGGTAGTGTGACCGCCGGCTGTACTCTCAAGCTGGGGAACAGCGCCGCAGGGGGGCAATCGTGCTTAAGCACGGAACGTTTTGGATGGCCAGTGTGACCGCGTCCTAAGAAAACTATTCTCATGAACTGGAAATCAAAACAGGCAATGAATATTAGATTCTGGAAAAACCTCCTTGCCGACCACATATCAATGGAAAATCTAACTGAATCAACCAGGCAAAGGATCGAAGACCAGGACTCAATCTGGCAACCTTTTCTAGCACATCTATATTCCTAACCAAAGATCCCTCTCATGTAAGCTAGTACTGACCCCTCGTGCTCTGTTCTCTCGTTTTTTGTTTTTTTTTCTTCTGGTTGTTTTTTTTTTCTTTTCCCTCTCCTCTACTGGTTTTATATACCATAGATTCCTGAGAACTAAAGGAGAGGAAATAGCACAGCTTCATGGGTCCCAAAGGAGGTAAATATACTCTGGTGATGGTGGTCGGAGACATCTTTCCACCTAGATACCCAGGTTAACCCACAACCTTGTGGGGCTAACTGGCCTAGCGGCCTCCTCTGGGGTGCTGCGGTGCTCGGTGCCTTCCCTCCTGTTCCCTGTGGCTGCTGGGTCCGTGTTCAGTCTGCAGGGTCTGGGGATGGCGCTGGCTTCCTCTTGCGGTGGTGCCTTGGCTGGCCCTGGGGCTTGGGAGTGGTGGGCTCCTCTGCTCTGCACCTGTGTCTTTTCCTTCCTGCTGTCCGCCCTGCGGCCCCTCCCCTCCTCCTTCCCCCTCACCTGCTCCCCCCTCTCCCCTCGCGGGGGGTTGGGGGCCCCTGGCCGCCGGTGGGTCGGCTGCTGGGGCCTGGCATACCTCCAGGGGGGGCTGCGACATCTGGGCTGTACCACTGGGTCTGGGTGGGGCGACTCCAGATCCTGCCATGAAGTAGGAGACAATGGTGGTGGGTGTCCCCTGGTGCTGGTCCTACCTCCCCCGGTGGCTCGGGCAGGGGGTGGGCACCAGGGACTCGATGTTTGGGTGCCCTGGGGTCCTCCCCCGGGGGGCGGTGCCCTTGGGGTGGCCCGCCTGAGTTGGGTCCCTGGTGAGCGCTGGGCCGGTGGTTCTGGTGCTGAGGTCTACTGGGGGGGGGGTGTGCACTTCACCACTCACACATTGGACCTTTGTTTATATTATCACTTTCGGGCACATTCATAACACTTAAAGTTCTGGGGGTTGGGGGTAACAGGGGGAGCGACCAGCTCGACCCCTCTGTCTCTCCCGTCCTCCTGTTTGAACTGCACTACATACATTACTTGGAGTAGGGAAGGGGGTGGTTGGGGGGATTGGTGGGTGGGCGCAGTCTGTTTTAGGCTGTGGCCACTTTCTGCTCCCCTCCCGCCTGCCCCACCGATCCTTTGTTTTTAATGCAACACAACATCCACTTTTTTGGGCCAGGCAGGGAGGGGGGGTTGGTGGACCCCCACTCGACCTGTTCTTCCCCAGTTCTAATGCACCACATTACACCTAGCTGCACCATTCACGGTGTTGGGATAATGTAGCCTGTCTGGGACCAGGTTACAGAATGGGGGGGGGGTTGGGGGTTTGGGGTTGGGGGTTTGGGGTTGGGGGTTAGGGGTTGGTGGTCTAGAGTTTCTCAAGGGCATAGGCTTGGTGTGGCTGTGGGGGTTGGGCCTCGCTGGTCATGACTTTGCGGGGGGCAGGTGGCGCCGGCGGCTTCCGTGGTTCGGCTGGGCTCCGGGAGCTGAGGGTGGGGGTCTGGCGCCCTAGGGGGCGGGTAGGCCCGGCTGGCTCCTGTACCCTTTGGTGGGTTGCAGTGCGTGATCCTTCGGTCTGTTGCTCGCTAGGGGCCTTGGCATGACGGGCTCCCTATGGGGTGCTGTCCTGTGCAGGTTGCCGGGGGGGCTACCCTGTTGCTTGGGCAGTGGTCTCCAAGGCCTCTCATGGCCTCGGATTTTCTGGGGGACGGGCCGGGACCTCCATCCCACCGCTGCATGCCCACATCTTGCCCCACCTGGCCTGGCTGTGGTTCGTGGCCTCCCCTCTGGGGAGGGGTCTGGTCCTCGGGGGGCTGGCTCTTGGGTGGCTTGGGGCCTCCGGCCTGCCGCGGGGGGCGTGGGGGTGGCTGGGTGCTGGGGGTGAGGATGGCTTAGGGCTGGGCGGACGGGTGGTCGGGGAGGGCGGGTGCGATCTGCAGGGGGGGGCCGCTGCTCTGGGCCCTGGGTGCTGTCTTTGGTATCAGCGGGGAGGCAGGTCTGTGCCCCCTTGAGTCCTGGGGTTGTCCCTGGGCCTGGCGGTTTGGGGACTGTGGGGGGGGGGGCCGGATGCCCTGGTGGCCAGGGGGGCGCCCCTGGCTGTGTTTTACTTACTTGGATATTCGGTGACCACCTCACACGCATGCAGATACTCAAGCTTCTGTCGAGACTAACTAAGAGTTATGATAGATCCCGTCAGAGCATGCTGAGTCGGGTACAAATACACATATTCTCACATCCTGTGATGCATGCCACTTCTTCTCCTATCCACGTAGGCCCACACTCCCCACACTATCAAGACCCCACATTTCTGGTGTCCCTGGTTTCGTACAACCTTTACTTCCTGTATTGCATTAGCCCAGCACTTGAATTGCTATCTTAAATCAACAATAGTAGACGTTTGTCCTCCCTTCTGTTTGTCTTGTCTTGTCCTGCCTGTCATTATTTCCCTTTCTTTCACACTGTGGTGTGGCACGGCCCTCCCCTATAGCTCACATCAGGGGTTAAATAAAGTTTAGAATGATGGAGTAGCCTACAGGGAGGGCTGGTGATGGTCACTATAGCAGTTAATCTGACTGCTAGAAAAAAAATGCATTGGTCTTTTCAACGCTGTCATATGACTCAGTGCTCAGCAGAAAAGACAATGCAGACAAGGGGAAAGGAAGAAAAAAATAAAAAAAAAGGAAAAGTTAATCTAGCAGGCGAAAAACTTCATAATTCTAACAACACACTCTTTCTATAAGGACACCAACACAAAGGAGAAGGCATGGACTAAAGGCGCTTAAGTTTGGAGAGGGCAAGATGAGCTTAACATTAAAGGTGTCCCAGTTAGGGTTGTCAAAAGTATCGATACTTAAAAAAGTATCGATACTAAAATGTTGTATCCGGATACAATACTCACTTTCAAAAGTATCGATACTACCCCCCACCCCCCGATGCCGAGCCGCTGACGCTGCGCCCCCCTCTCTCTGCCGCCTCACACACACACGAGAGCAGGCACTCTCCCCCTCCCCGTGATGCACTCGATAACAAAACAGCATGGCTAGTACTGATGCAGGCGGGCCAAATCAAGCCGTTTGGTCAAAGATAAAAAAGGTAAAAGTGTTGTTTGGAGGTATTTTGTCTTCGAGGCTAACGAGCTTGGAAAACCGAAGGACACCAAAAAGTGTTAGCCATTAGCCACAACGAGCGATTAAAGGCTGACGTAACGTAAATGATTATAAGCAGGGCTGCCAACTGTCAGGCATTCGCCGTGAGACTCACACATTTGGATGGTTTCACCCGCACTCATGCCACACCTCCGATTTCTCACACTCAAGTTAGAGGCACAGGAGCACAGAGGACGCAGAGGTTGTGTTGTGTAATATACAAGACACGCAGGTATGCACCCTATACCCACTAGAAACCCCCAAGAAATACCATATAACCACTATAAAACATAATTATAGGATGGTTGTGTAACTTAAAGTTCACTTTCCGTGTACGCGCGCTCCTCTTTGTGCCGGCGTGCGTAAAGGCGCAGATAGACACGCATACCAGCAGACAGTGAGAGATCGTCAGTCACTATGTGTGATTTTATATTTCAAACTGTGTCTTGATAGCTCATGAGCACATTTTTAATTAACACAGAGACTTAAAAAAGATGAGTCACCCTTTTGATGAATCAAAATGCAGCATTGTTCATCAGTCCATCAGAGTTGCTGTTTTCACTCACTCACTGTTTTCTAAATGATAAATTCATCCTGAGGTTTCCTGGGTCACATATTCTTCATGATGTGAGCAATCTTTTAAGGGTCAAGCTTCAAATACAATCTACTAGTGCAGTGGTTCTCAACCTGTAGCTGGAGGCCCATAAGTGGGTCTCAGGCCTGTTTTTAGTGGACAGTGCATAAATCAGGCAAAATTTTGAAAAATGTCTTTATTTTATTTATTTTTGGACTACCTCAGGCCTAAAACTTTCTTTTTACACAACTGTTTGTTGTGTGTGTGGTACTGTTAATTGTTACATGTTGCAACAGAGGTTATATTTGCATTTTTTTTGTTAATAAAAATGTTTTTTTAAATATTAGGTTCTTTCTTTTTCATCCTTGTGGTATAGAAAATAGTATGGAGTATTGAATATTTTCCTGAGTATCGGTATCGAGTTGAAAATTTTAGTATCGTGACAACCCTAGTCCCAGTCCGATATTAATATCAGATATCGGTCCGATATCAGCAAAAAAACAAATATCGGTATCGTATTGGAATGCATCGAAAATGTCCGATATCAGCACTCTGATATAAGCAGTCTATTCCAGACGCCGCTCCTGCTGTTTTTATTTGATTTACTTAGGTTAGTTTCTGGGTCTTCTAATTTATTCTTTATTTTATTCAAGTACTAGTATTTTTTATGTTTAATGTTAAAATTTCTGTTTCCCATTGGTTAATAATAAATGGATCAGTTTTTCCTCATACCTACTGTTGCTGACTACTGTTCTTTGTTTGAATAATATCACTTAATCAAGCCTTTTCTAACATGTCAGACATACTACAAAATAAGTAATCAAAGTAGGCATGTTTAATGCTGATATCATATCGGATAAATATCGGTATCGTATCGGGAATGAAAATGTAATATCGGGACATCCCTACTTAACATACTAATTAATTACCATGAAGGTGTGTCGTCATGGGTGGGATTCCTGCTGAAACATGGTTTTCCTGTGATCTTGTAATCTCGGGTATCCAGCTGCTATGGGCGCTGCGCTGCTCTGCGCTGCGCTGCGCTGCGCTGCTCTGCTCTGCGCTGCTCTGCTCTGCGCTGCTCTGTGCTCTGCTGTTGTTACGTACACAGCAGGAAGCGTCATATGTCATTGTGTCTCTGCACTGTAAATACTGTGAAATGACAAATTTATATTGTCAAAAAATTTTTATACCAGTATTGTTGTAAATGGTATGATAAAGCACACCCTGGTGCTGCCACTGTTAATTTAACAATGTGCACTTTGTGAAAAGTTCTATATATTTCACAATGATCTTATGTTCTCTTCTACAGTTTTTCACACTTGTGTTTGGTGTTAGTAGTATTGGTGTTTGGTCATCTACTTCATGCAAAACAAATCTGTCGTACAAACACACTGGAAACAAATCTTTTATTTATGTATTTGTGTATTTTTTTAATTTAAATTTCAGAACATTGTCACATTCAAATGCTTATATTTCCACAGGTATCATGCTGGTGTTGGTCATGAAAGATGTTTGACAGTAGTAAGGAGAATATGGCCTGAAAGGGAGTGAGTGACCCAAATAAATTGTAAACATAATTATATATTTATTAGTGCTGTCAGGCAATTAAAAAAAAATTATCTAATTAATTACAGGATTTGTAATTAATTAATCTAATTAATCCCATTTTAAACTCACATCTGCTTAAGGTCCCAAAATAAAGAATCTAAATTCCAGGACATTAAAATTACATTAAAAGACAAGGTAAGGTAAGCTGATTTGATTTTTAGGACGTTTTTTGCTTCTGTTCACATTTTTACTCGATGCAATATGAACTTCTATACTTCTATGAGGTCAGGAGAACCAGGGCTAAAGGCTAAAAACTGTGAGGAACTATGTACAAAACACTTTTTTCAAGTCTTGGATCAAAGAAAAGTGAAGTATTCTCAGTTTGACATGCTCTGAACACACAAACTGTTGTCATTGGTGCAGAGCAGCCCCAAGCTGAAACATGACACCAGGAAGATGGAAGGAAATTTTCAAAGAATTCTTTAGATTTAAATACAAGACCTTTTTCGTTCATTCAGGGCTTGTTTGATGCAGTAGAGAGTGTAAAATGACCTGTTTTTTACAGAGTTGAGCTAGAGCAAATGGTTGATTTTCTGCAGATTTTCAAAAAGGACGTGTGAATAAACGAGATGTTGACGCCAGTCCCCTTCTCTCTTACCCCCCGGTTCAAAGCATGTCGATAGATGTTATACATTCAGGGACCGTCGGAAATTTGAAAATCTGACGAGAACACCACTTTTTCCATGTAGGACAAACGGTTTGTAAATGCTAGGCATTTGAAAATAAGTGCGTCTTTGAGCGCCTCGCGGGTTTGGGATCCAGATCAATCTGCGTTAATTTTTATGACGCGTTAATTTGCGGTGTAATTAATTAATCTAATTAACGCGTTAAAATGACAGCCCTAATATTTATATATAAATAGAAAATAGAATAGAATAGAAAACACTTTATTTATCCCCTAGGGGAAATTCAGGAGTCACAGCAGCAATCAAGAAAGCGAAAGTAGGAAAGTGTATAGAAAGTGCAAAAAGGTCCACAAGAAAATAGATGACGACAGACCGTCCACCACTCTCCAGCCCAGCCAGTCTCCACCTCCACAGGGTCCAGGACTGAGCCTCCCCAGCAGTCTGTTCAGTCTCTGTCTCCTGGATCCTGTCTGCCCACAGCAGGCGAAGCTCCTCCAATGTGTCACCGGCGTCCGATGTCAGCTCAGTCAGCCACGTCCATGAACAGCATGATGCCACACTGCCCTCCGGCAGCCCCTCTGCTGCTGGGCTAGCACGGCTAGCTCGTCCATCCCACCGGAGTTAGATCCCACGTTCCCAACAACGATGGATGGAAGGACAGGTCCACGTCGTCACCTCCTGGCTCACACCCTAGGACCAGCACGTCGTCCTCACCTCACCCTCCTTACCTCGAGGGAAATCATCAAGCCCTACTCCAGTTAGCATTGACATGCTACAGGCTGCTAACAGCTAATTTCACATGTAAACAATGCAGCCATGGTTAGATGTAGGGTCTCCAGACAAACACAGGCGAAAAGTAGTAAAAATATCGCTGAAGCCACAAAAAGTTTGGTGTCCATGACCAACAATGAACCATAAAAAGTAATGATCCACTCCAAATACAAAGATGATGAAAAAGAGACGAAAAAAATTACAAGAAACGGACAAAGAAGAGAGAGCTGCTTCAACAGGCAGCTACTTGGGCAGCGCCGAGTGTAGTGTAGTGTTGTTCTTGGTGTTGTAAATGATATAGATTGTAAGTATAATGTTGGGCTTTCCAAGAAATGTGTTTTAGGTGTTTGATCAGTTAGTGAGAAAAGGCGCAAATGTTCACAAGCTGGTCCATGCTGGTCCAGGCGATGCTACCCTCACAGCTCAGTCAGCTCCGGAGGTCCTGGAAAAACAGAAACAAAAGGTCACGACAAATGATTTCACTTGTAGTCCAGTTTGGATGGGGGTCAAAGGGGCAGGGGAAACACAGGGTCTTGGAGCTTATGGAAAGAGGAAAGCAACAATTTAGGCTCAAAGTTACTACTGGTATCGAAAGACTATGCAAATATACAGCTACAGCACAAATTCACCCTTCAAACCTAGAGGACAACCCCACCACAAAGACCATCTCTGTGTAGACCAGCTTTTGAACACTTGCATAAATTCAAACTTACAGATGAAACACCTAATACACATTTCTGGAAAGCCTGACATGATGTTTACACTTTACACCATTCATAGCCACCCACTACAACACCATGGTTATATTTTATCAATAGTTGGGTTTATAATCTACTGGAGTCCCCCCTTTTTAGGCTCCGTACAGTTAACTTATCCCGTTTATGAGCAACACCGGCATTATACCTGTGGAAATATACATGTTTGAGTATGACAATGTTTTGAAGAAAAAAAAAGTAATCATCAGTGGCTGGATCTGTTTCTAGGGAAGCAGATTAGGGCCATTTTGGACGGAGAAAACAATTTTGGGCAAAGCGAGGTTAAAGTCATAATGATGAGAAAAAAGTCAAAAAGATTGAAGTCAAAATGATGCAAACAAAGTTGAAATGTCGCGAGTAAAGTTGAAATGACTGGAATAAAGTCGAAAAACAATTTCGAGATGAAGAGGTAATGACGAGAATAAAAGTTAAAATGTCCAGATTAAAGTAGAAAGGACAAGAATAAAGTAAAAAAAATTGAGATAAAAGTCAAAACAACGAGAATAGAGTTGAAGAAAAGGTTGAAATGAAGAAGAACGAAGTCGAAAAACGATTTTGAGATTAAAGCCGAAATGATGACAATAAATTCGAATTTCAAATTTCAAGTCAAAATTTGGAGACTAAAGTCAAAATGAGAGGAAGAAGTCTCAACAACCTGCCCTGATGTTTAGCGGCAGTACACTGAGTACACTCAGCTCCTCAACAGCCACAGGCAAAATTGACAGTAGTAGCAGCTGCCATACAGGACAAACGGCTGTCTTCAGGATACGTGTATGTTCTGAAAATTGTTAGATGTTCTGTTCAGGATATAAAGGATTTTAAAAAACAAAGAAAGAGTGAGCTTTTTGACTTTAATTTTAAAAATCAAAACTGAACATTGAAATTGGTGCTTAGGTTGTGCGCGCTGACGCACAGCCAAGCACTTAAGAGCGCACAGGAAAAATCCAGTGGAAATTCATGCAGTAGGGCTGGGTGATATGGCCTTAAAATAAAATCTCTGATTTTTTCACAAAAATTTCAAGTTACGATTTTTTGATGTTTTTTTTTTCCTTTTAAAGAAAACGATAAGTACAAATGACAGAGACAACTCAAAACCAGTTTTGTTTTAATTTTGTCAAAAACTTAAAATAATAAAAGTAACCTCTATCTGACTCTTGGAATTAAAGTTTCAGCCCTTCTTCTGTTTCAATAACTTCACTTTGTAGTTATAAGGGAGGCACATTCACATTGAAAGCTGCACCATTTTGTACATTTTGAATTTAAAAATCCTGCTAGGAAAAGCGTGTACAGTACTGTTTCAGTGCACTACAGCACTGTTCTGTTATATTCTGCTTTTAAATGATTTAAAAAAACCACTTTGTTTCTGTCTAGTTTTATTTTTTAAGGTTGTAGCCTGTTTATCCTATATTTTAATACAGACAAATAAGTAAAAATAAATGCTATTTATTCAAGTGTGGGCTCACAAATGTCATGCCTCCCTGCAGAAGTCAGTGCCCTGGTTGGGGGCACCCCAGTCTAAAAAGTCTGGTCCGCCCCTGCTTGACAGAGCGCGGCTCGATGCTGGTTTGTTATGTTGCTCTGCTCGTCAGCGGATGGATTACTGCTGAATGGAGGATTTAGTTGGTGGAACAGAGGGAGTTGCAGGGAAAGACGGAACTCAGCTTTCCCCAGGTAAAAGCCAAACAACTTCTCAGTCATGTCCGTCCAGGCAGCGCTGCTCTGTTCGATCGCCCATTGTCGTTCCGTCTCCCTCCCCGCAGTCTACTTTCACAAATCATGATCCGTCCATGTCACCATAAGAGGGGATTTTCTTCAGTAGAGTGGGGATGTTCTGAGAAAAACTAATGTATATTTCTTTACTATCTAATCTTCAAAATGATCAGTGTATTAACTTTGAAGAGCAGCAGGTTTTACGCGCCTCAGTCACATTATTAATAATCTGCAGGTGAACATGAAAGGGTCCCGGCTTTGGAAATGTTTGAGTCAAAGATCTTAAACTCCTGAAAGGTGACTGATCGAAAACAGAGGATTGGAGGAAAGGGATTTGAACGTTTACTGACGAGAGGTCTAGATTATATTAACCTCTTAGGGCTGTTGAGACAGACCATAAGGAACACGTGTCTGTCAAGGTGCTGGGTGTCAAAGACATTCAAGAACATTTTATGAAACTTAGGTTTCTGTTGTTTCGTTAGTGAACTGTTAAAGCATGCTGCACACACGTGGAGTCAGCGCGTGCTGCGGTATAAAAGGTGCACAATAGCGGGGGAGAAAAATTCAAATTCAAATTTTTTAAATCGTCCACAAGAAAAAGTTCAAATTAATCAATATAACCGATATATCGCCCAGGCCTATCATGCAGACTGTTTTGAACACTTTAAGATCTGTTTTTTTGCTATGATTCATACCATGTGGGAAAGACAAAGCCAATGCTGTGTTCTAATAAAGTTTTGATCTTTCAGGTGGCTTGATATATTGCAGAGGTCAAATCATTCACTGAGTAACATCGAAGAAAATGCCACACCTCAGATATGACAGTAGTTCAATTAAGAGAGACTTATACAACAGAAAAAGTTATGAACAGATTTAATGAATAAATGCATGCAAATGAAGTTTGGCAGTTAGAACCCATCAAGCGTTGAGCAAAATAATCAATGTAGGGGGTACAATGGCGTTATGAATTATGATTATCACCCGTAAGAATACGTACCTTAGGGGGAGTCTGATGATTCTAGATAAAAGCAAAGAGAAGGCATAGAAATAATGTGAAATAATACAAATAATTGGGGTAAGTGAAGATAGAAAGGAAATATGATTACAACTCAACCCATGATGTGAGCAATGACAGAGGTGAGAGGTCCGACAACCTTGGATGTGAGCAATGACAGTGTGCAGAGGTCCGACAACCTTTTGTCAGCAATGACAGTAAGCAGAGGTTCCACGACCTTTTGTCAGCAGTGACAGTGAGCAGAGGTCCGATGACCGTTGGTGACAGAAGTGACAGTGTGCAGAGGTCCGACGACCTTTGTGTCAGCAACGACAGTGTGCAGAGGCCCCACAACCATATGAAAGGCAGCAATGACCTGAATTATGCAGCTGTGAATTAATAGTGATAAATGAGATAACTTAGTGACCCAATGTGAATCCGACCACCACCAGTTATATGTTTTGAATATTTTAACATTTAATACTCACAAACTGGAAACTTTAGTGCTTTAGGTGCTGCTCTATTTTGCATAATCTGTTGAGCAGTTGCCATTCCTTGTTTTAGGGGTTAATTCTCTTCATGTATGTTTTCTTGTTTTGTAATGGGAGCAGGAGTAAGATGGAGTTGTAGGAATAGAAAGTCTTGTATCTTGTATGATACAGAAGTTTAGTTTTCCCAAGGGATTCTTTTGTTTTGTTTTGAGTGCATGAGAAGCAGGGGGGAACCCTCTGGGCCTTTCAAGGTATTCAATGGGGGCCTAATAAAAATATTAAAAGAACTCCTTAATAGTTATTTTATTCCTTTATTTTGTTTTTATTTATTTATTTTACTCAATGAAATCATAGCAATGAGTTTTGTATTATTTTTATAAACTTGTCCTGGCAAACAATGGGTTAATATAACTAAATGGAAAATGGACCAATCACAATTTTCCTTTTGATGGTATCTGGGTAAATCAGCGACACATTCTGGCAGGCAGGGCCTTCAGTAACTGCAACGAATGCCTGTGTAACTCAAGGGAATGTGGACACAATTTGACAATGACAGCTGTCTTAGCCAATCATATTTATTTAAGTTGTGGGCGATTCTGGCTATTGTTTTTATTTCTTTGTTTTATTGTTTATTGCCACATGTGGTCCCATGGTCCTACTGGAGGCCCAGTGGCTGGGGCCACGGTTCGCCACTGATGAGAAGTATGTGTGTATGTTTTGTCTCTCCTTGTATCTTGTTATCCCTCCTCCTTGTTTTTCTTTTTTCTTCTCTCTTTCTCTGTTTCATTTTCTCTCTCTGCTCTTTTCACAGCTCAGTCAGCCAGTTCTGTGAATAATTCATCTTGATGTCTGGTAGAAATCTTCGTTTCCTCTCATGGAATGTCAAAAGAATGAATAATGTCGTCAAAGTCAACAAGGTAATATCACACCTGCAACACCTGAAGGGGAGATCTGTGCTTCTTACTAGAAACTCACCTTCGCAATTCTGAAATATCTTGTGTAAAAAGGGCTTGGATGGGTCACTTATTCCACTCTGGGTTTACTGAGAGGGTAAGGGGTGCTTGCAATTGTTATACAACTCCTTCCAAACCTCTGTTACTATATCTGATCCTAATGGACGTGTTGTTAAAGTCTCTGACAAACCACCCCTGTAGTCCTGGCTTCAGTGTATGCTCCCACTTGGGATGATGACAAATTTGTATCTTTTTTTTTTTTCTTCTTCTTCACTTAATCTTTAAGACCACCTTATCATTGTTTGGGGCGATTTTAATCTGGTATAGGACACCACACTTGATAGATCATCTGCTAAACATATCACTCTAACAAAATCAGCTACCACCTTAAAATTTCATACAGACCATTTGGGATTGTCTGACCCTTGGAGAACTAGGTTTCCTTACAATAAAGAATTTTCCTTCTTTTCTCATGTGCACCATAGCTTCTCGCAAATAGATTTCTTCCTACTGGATAATAAACTGTTGCACAGTACTGTTGCCTGTGAATATCATAGTATAGTCATCTCTGATCATGCCCTTGCATCAGTAGACATTACTTTCTCCCTCTGCAGACCTGCTCATAAATTCTGGAAATTAAAGTCACAGTTGCTCTCTGAAGCTAAATTTAAAGAATTTCTCATTGAGGAAATCAATTTCTTCTTTAACAATTACAATAATTGACATGCCTGATATCAGCAGTGATATACTGTGGGATTCTTTTAAAACATATTTACGCATGCAGATCATCTTATTTGTTTCCCATTCTAAAAAATCATAACTTTCTAAGTTGACAGAACTATCCGATGAAATCCGTATTTTAGATCCCCAATACGCCTCCAATCCCTCAGCTGCATTACACAAAAAGAGATTACAGCTACAGTCTCAATATGAATTGCTATCAACCAGCAAAGTTGAGATTCAGCTTTTACAAACAAAGCAACGCTTCTTTGAACAAGTTGATAAACCTGGCAAACTATTAGCATATCAAGCCCGCTCTGCAACTGCCTCTAAACTCATACCTAACATAGCATCACCAGCTGGGTTAGTTACAACAGATCCTAGGGAAATTTTTAATACTTTCTCTAATTATTATTTAACACTCTACTCGTCCGAAATCTCCTTCCACAACTGGTCAGAGCCAAATCCCCTAGACTACTTTACATTCCCTCAAGTAGACAACAATGTGTTTAGTAATCTAGGAGCCCCCATAACATTTGCTGAGGTCCAAGAAACTAGCGGGTCTTTACAAAGCTCCAAATCCTCTGGACGGATACTCCACAGAATTTTTCAAAACCTTTTCTTGCAAACTAGCTCCCATCCTAGTAAGGGTATTTAATGATGCATTTGCAAGAGGGTAACTTCCTTCTACATTCTCAGAAGTGTCAATAACCTTGTTACTTAAGAAGGATAAAAATCCTCTCCACTGCAGCAGCTATAGGCCCATCTCCCTCTTAAATGTTGACTCTAAAAATTGTCCAAAGTGCTCGCCACTTGTCTCCTGAAGGTCACCCCTACGCTAACGAACCCGCACCAGACCAGTTTCATCTCTGGTCGGTTGTTCAACATCATCTGCTCTTCTTCAGACTCCATCCCGGCTGAAATCATCCTATCTCTAGACGCCGAAAAGGCTTTTAATCGGGTCGAGTGGAGCTACTTGTTCCATATTCTAAGTAAATTCAGTTTTGACTCCAACTTCATATCATGGATTAAGCTTCTTTACATTTCCCCCTGTGGCTAAGATGAATATTAACGGTATAAAATCTAATTCATTTCCTTTATCCTGGGGCACTCGTCAGAGATGCCTGCTTTCCCCATCTCTGCTTGCTCTAGCCTTCAAGCCCTTAGCCGCATGGCTTTGTTATGAAGATAAATTTGAAGGGATTTTCTCGATTTGGCTTATTTCTTTATGCAGATGACCTTCTGCTTTACATCACCAATCCAACTTCATCACTTCCTGTTATCTTGGATATTCTAGAACAATTTATGAAATTATCTGACTATAGAATTAATAGGGGTGTCCCGATATTACATTTTCACTTCCGATACGATACCGATACTGCAGCATTGAGTATTGGCCGATACCGATATTAATCCGATACGATATCAGCATTAAACATGCATACTTTTATTACTTATTTTGTAGTATGTCTGTCATGTTAGAAAAGGCTTGATTCAGTGATTTTATTCAAACAAAGAACAGCAGTCAGCAACAGTAGGTATGAGGAAAAACTGACCCATCTATTATTAACCAACGGGTAACAGAAATTTTAACATTAAACATAAAAAAATACTAGTAATTGAATAGAATAAAGAATAAATTAGAAAACCCAGAAAATAACCTAAATAAATCAAATAAAAAAAGCAGGAGCGGAGTCTGGAATGGACTGCTTATATTGGAGTGCTTATATCAGAGATTTTAGATGCATTCCGATACAGTACCGATATTTGTTTTTTTGCTGATATCGGACAGATATCCGATATTAATATCGGACTGGGACACCTCTAAAAATTAACCTACATAAAAGCGAGTACCTTCCAATTAACTCCACTGCAGAGAACCTCCCTCTCGCTCTCTTCCCTTTTAGGAAAACGACCCAAGGATTAAAATATCTTGGTGTTCTTGTAACAAAACCATTCTCTGAGTATTTTTGCAAAAAACTTTCAACCTTTACTTGAGCGCTGCAGATCAGATCTGACTAGGTGGTCCACTATCCCTTTACCTTTACCAGGTCGTATCAGCCTGATCATAATGACGGTACTTTTCCCTGCTTTCTTTATATCTTCATGTTCATCTCAACATGTTCCAGTGCTCATCTGCAAATCTTTTTTTTCTTCACTTGGCCAGCTGATTAATTCCTTTTTTTTACGGTGCAATAAATAAGCTAGAATAAAGATCAACTCTCCAACTTCCTAAATCTCTCTGGGGTCTGGCCTCACCTGATTTTTGCAGATACTACTGGGCTAGCAATATCAGCAAATCCTTTATTGGAATGTTAAGATGGCTCCTAATAATCACCCTCTATGGGCCTGCATGGAACTAGCCTCCTCACCCGTTGCGTTATGGTCAGTGATTTGTTCACAGTTACCTTCACCAATCAAGCGAATAGCACAGAACGCCATTATTTCTGAGACCTTGTAAATTTGGAGTCAATTAAGGAAACAATTTGGCCTACATTCCTCATCGAAACTTGCTCCAGTTTATCAAAACCTTTTATTTCTTCCATCCTGCTCCGACTTAGCTTTTGAATCCTGGTCAAATAAAGGTCTGCAAATTCTTGATGACTTTTATATCGTGGGTGTTTTCCCTTCATTTGCAGTACTATCAAAAAAAATTCTCTACTTTAATCTCACTTATCCCCTTTTTTTCAGATCTGTCATTTGTGAAAAGTCACTAATGTGAGACTAGCCAAAATCTATCCAGATAGAGACGACTCCTGTAACAGGTGTAAACTCTCTTCAGCTGACCACATGCATATGTTTTGGTCATGCACTAAACGGACTGATTTTTGGGGCACCATTTTTGATACGTTAGGGAAAGTCCTTGGCTGCACTGTGAACGCCGACCCTCTTATTGCTCTTTTTGGACTGCTTCCATCCTCTGGAGGAATGTAGGCCAAGAGGCCTACATCAAAATTTTCATATCGTATTTTTGACTTTTCTACCTTGCTAGCAAGTAGGCTCATTCTTCTTAAATGGACTCATTTATACCCACCTACACATAACAGATGTATTCAAGAAATTTTACATTGCATGAGACTTGAGAAAATCAGATTCTCTCTGAAAGGTTCCCTTAAGACCTCCCATGAAATCTGGCAACCCTTTTTACTTCATATAGATACCCTGTCATTGAGGCTGAAAACCTATGAACTACTGACTAGCTGATTTTCTTTCTTTCTTTCTTTAGTTATTTTCTTATTTATTTATTTATTTTCATTATTTGAATATTATTACATACTTACATGCATATTTCTCCTTTCCTCTTTTTCTTTCTTTTTCTCGTGTCTTTCCCTTCCCCTTCATTTCTGCGATACCACTTGTCCACTTGTTGATACCCCATGTCGATTCAGTGTGTTGTCTTGTCTCTTAGTTCTTGTAGTGTGAATAAGTGTGATTGAATATAATGTTTTTGTTCCAATTGTTCTGCTTTGTGTACCTAAAATGTCTTTTTCTTTCCTGTACACATAACAGAAAATATAATGAAAATCTTTGACAAAAAAACACACACACACATTATGGCTCTGTGATAGGTTGCACGTCTAGAAAGAAGTGTCTGAGTAAAGTCCTAAAAAAGAACTAGCATAACAGAATAGCTCCCTAAAGGATCTTAAACCCCTTAAAACACTTAAAACCCACAATGAGAAAAGAATAAAACTGGTGTTTTGTGTTTAAAAAGTTCCTTGACCCAATTATAACCGTGTCCAAGGTTCAACATAAAAAGGTCCTGTGAGGGTACCTAACTCAGAGAGGGGTGCATCCAACGTTGCTTCTCCTCAAAGCTAATGCCAGTGCCTCACAGCAACGGTCCCCTTGGCAACTCCACGGTGACTCCCCAACATCAGCCTCCTTCTCTTCACTGGAAACCGTAAAGGCCCACAACTGGCTGCTGCCTCTTCTTCCTATAGCAATCGAGTCTTTTCAGGGTTGCTTCTCGTGCTTTGCTTGCGGTCCTACTGTCGTCCCTCTCTGCTATCTGCTGCTCTTTTTAGGTGTCTGTCCTGAAGTCCTGCCCGCCGGTCTCCAATGAGCTGGTTTTAGGGGGGGATACTTCAGGGCCAGTCAGAAAAGTCATTACCTACCCACACACTTCATATAACACCACATGCAATAAAAATGTAAAAGACCAACCCTGTCACACAAACACAGATTCCGAAGATTGTCGTTTAGGCTCCTGTATGGCAGCTGTTACTACTGTCAGTCGTGTCTGTGACTGTTGAGGACCTGACTGTACCCGGCGTACTGCCGGTAAACATCAGAGCAGGTTATTTTGACTTTTTTTCTCGTCCTTTCGACTTTGATCTCAAATTATTTTGTTGACTGTATTCTTGTCATTTCAACTTTATTCCCGCGATTTTGACTTTGATCTTGAATTTGTTCTTCAGCTTTATTCTAGTCATTTCCACTTTGATCTTAAAATTTCAATTTTATTCTCATCATTTCGACTTTATGCTGCATTTCATTTGTATTCGGAAGTCAGAATTTGCGAGTTCCAGGGGGGAACGCCCAACAGGAACAGCTCCCGAAGTCGGAATTTCCGACTTGTAAGTTGGAGCACCCACACCAACCCCGAGTTCCCAGTAGGAAATTCTGAGTTCAGTTGTACAATGTAAATAAGCTTCTATTATATTCTTTTCTAACAATTTCTGACTAGTGTTTGTTGCAATTAAGCAGCTTTGTATATATAGTATAATTCGATGTTTGTATACAGAAATACTGCTGTTATGCCAAGTTTTTTTTCCCACTTAGCAACTGGAATGCTGAACCTTGGAGATGACACCCCACTCCCGACTTCCAGCTCCGAGTACAAATGGAATGCAGCAATAATCTCGACCTGCCCAAAATTATTTTCTCCATCCCAAATGGCCCTAATCCACTTCTGTAGTTTTCACAGACTGCCCATCAGATTTGCTTTGCATGAAGTAGAGATGATAACCAAATGAATGGAGCTGAGTCAAGGCCAAAAGTTTTGTAAATTTAAAAAAAAAAAGATCATAAAAGTTTGATCCTGATTTAAAAAAAATAAAATAAAACAATCCTGATTTTAAAAATAAATAACACACTAAACCAAAACAAAAAAGTAAGCAAAAGCAATTATTTTTCAATCCAAAAGTAGTCTTGATTCACCTCTTTAATATTTTTAAACAAATCAATTCAGTTTTTACTCTTGATTTTTTTTAACATTTGAGGTGTTTGTTTTTTCAGGTGCAATTTTCTTTTTACATTGTTTATAGAATGAAGTAGAACAAAATACTCACCCAGAAGGTTTTCCTGATCCAAGCAGTGCTTCGAGAGATATTTAGATCCAAAATCGTGCAGCGGACGTCCGTATAATGGGATCCATCGGGGCATAGACAGCGCCGCTCCTAAAACTGCATTAATCGTCCAAAAACTCGTGTTTTTCACCAATATTCCATCATGATCCGCTCTGAGATAGTCCTCTGTTGCAGTCTTTGTCACTTCAGACAGCGCAATGTGGCTGTAATGACCTCTGAACTGACGAAGACTTTGTTTACGTTTGTCCCTCAAAGAAAGAAGTCAGCTCTCCAGAAAGTACTGCGCATGCGCAGTACTTTCTGGAGAGCTGCCTCCTTTCTCCTCTGTCTAGTTCTTTTTTTTTATCCATGTCATTGTTTTGGTCGTTCTGCCAAATCAAACTGCTTTTTAAAAGGACGCCAGCAATCACAGGAAGTGCTGACAGCTGAGTCTGTGTCCACCATTAAAACCAAACACATTGAGTAGTAACATGACCAGCATGGGCAGTAAATGGATCAATAAACAAATCAATATAATCGGTGTGTGAATGAGGTATGTTCAAACATTTTGAAAGCTGTGTCACCAATAATTTAGATGAGTTTTATCAGCATGAGATAAAATGAATTTCACAATCCCCCCCCCCAATTCTTCCCCCTTCTCGTACCAACCGACTGGTACGAGAAGAGTACCAGTCGGTACTCTTCTCGTACTCTTCTCGTTGCTCTTCTCGTAGCAACAGTGTCAACCACACGTCCTCACTAAGGCTGTGTCTGAAATCACTTCTTATTCACTATATAGTGCACTGTATAGTGAATATGTCATTTTGTAGTGCTGTCCGAATTCTGAGTAAGCATGGTCATTCAATATATAGTGCGCTCAATGTATCCCTCAATGCATTTTGTAAAGTATTGTATTAGAGATGCTCACTATAATAGCAATATATACCATCATGAGTTCAAACTGAAGGAATGGCTGATTACATGATTAGTGATTACTGATAACATGAAAAATCTTTAAAAACTGTCAGAGAATGACACTAAGCTCTCTGCTAAACTTTCGGACGAACGTGTCTCACAACTTCGAGCAGAGAAACAAACAACACAGACGTTAGCCGCTAAATTTTTCATCGCGGATGATGCATTCACCGGACTTTGTAATTCTCAAATATAGCACAAGTTGCTGTGCAAATATATGGTTTATGAATTTTATAAATAATGTGTAATAAGTTATTCTATTTGGCTGTTGCGGAAAATACGCCAAGTATGACATTAGTTATCACTGAAATAAAAAACGTTTTGCAGTGTTTGAGAGAAATAATTACTGTAAATCCCTAGCCGTCCATGAGCGACGCAAGTATAATTACGTCACTGTTAGCGGCTGGTGAGTGAGTGAGTGAGTAGTGTTGGAAATGTTGTTTTAATTTAGCTGATGTAGTCCACTACATCTAATTCACTATATAGTGAGGAGTGAGTAGAGAATGAGTGAATGATTTCGGACACAACCTAAGATAAAAGTTTCTGTCTCCTCCTTGCTCAGTGTTGCTCTTACAACCTTCCTGAATCACTCTTAAGCTAAGACTCCTTGCTAGGAATTTTTAGTTAGGAGCTCTCTGAGAGGACTCTGAGAACCTTTGTGAATATGGGCCACGGTTATCTGTATGTGTGTGTGTGTGTGTGTGTGTGTGTGTGTGTGTGTGTGTGTGTGTATGTGTGTGTGTGTGTGTCATGTTTTAATTTTTTTTTTGTATTTTTAGTATAGTATGGTAATAGTATTTTTATATTTCAAATTCGGATTTTATATTTCAAAATCAGATCTCTCCCATTTTTTTTCACAGGAAATCTTGTTCTGGAAAGCAAATGATACAGAGTTTGAAAACCTATGGCACAGCATCTAAAAATTCGGAGGCCTTTTAGCATCTATGGATAACTGTTAACCCTGAATCCGGAGACAACCCCAACCTCTTCTGAAGAGTTTGACCTTGCCCAGGCTGGTCTTGGAAAAAGGCATGCCAACATGTCCAGGGACATGGGCCATGAAGAGGTGATATATTAAGAGAATGCAACCGTTACATACAAGTGACTTGTTATGCAAATTAGTTAGTTAGTTTTAATTTTCCAGTTATTGCACAATCAGATACACTTTACATACATATACATATATCCAAACATATCTAAATATATATGCATATATACATATACAAACATACATACATACATACATACATACATACATACATACATACATATATATGCATATATATACATGTACATACACATACATACATACACATACATGCACATATACATGTTGATCTGCCCACACATACATATATTCTCACACATAGACAAACAAACACATAACCTTGTGCAGATCAATGTACCTGGTAGTGCTGACTGAAAGGGTTTAGGCTGAAGTTAAAACTTATAATTGCCTAACCCCCGTAGTATTCAACAAAAACAATTCAAGATGGCGCAAACAATACACTGTCTATTTTAGTCTTCAGTTTTAGACACCGCCGAAACCCAGCTTTATAAAACAACTTATAACAGCGATCATAAGGTGATTAAAACAATAATAATTATTAAGAAGTGACAACATATCAATATGATTTAATTTATTATTTATCTATTTAATTATTTATACTAGATCTCCATTTGGAGGCTAATTAACTTAAATCGAGTGCTCTATAATTTTCAATAATTCTTGATTTGAGGCTTTTCTTAAATGCATTAATAGTTTTGGCGCCTTTAAGTTGTCCATCCAAGTTGTTCCATAGATCAACCCCTTGAACAGAGATACATCTACTTTTCAAGTTAGTTCTAACTTTGGGTTTATAGAAAATTCCAGAGTCTCTGAGACTGTATCTATTTTCTTTCAGTTTGAACAGATCTTGGAGACTGTGTGGAAGCTTTAAGTTGTGAGCTTTATACATCACAATAATAGTGTTAAAATCAACAAGATCATGAAATTTCAATGTATTATATTTGATAAACAATGGATTTGTAGAGGCATAGAAATCAGAAAAATTAATGATTCTAATAGCTTTCTTTTGCAGCAAGAAAATCGGTTGAGTGTTTGATTTATAATTATTCCCCTATATTTCCACACAATAATTAAGATATGGAAGTATGAGTGAATTGTACAGGATATAAAGCGCATTTTGATTTACAAAAGTTTTGATTTTATATAATATAGCGATAATTTTTGATATTTTAGTTTTTAAATTGTTTATATGCAATTTCCAATTAAGTTTGTCATCAATATCAACTCCCAAAAACTTAGTGGTATAGACCCTCTCAATTTCTACTTCACCAATTTTTATGTGACATTGTGTATTTACTTTTCTATTTCCAAAAATAATATATTTAGTTTTATTCAAATTTATTGAGAGTTTGTTAACATCAAACCATTTTTTTAATATTTTGACTTCAGTTCCCACAGTGTCCAAGAGCTGCTCAAGGTCTTGTCCGGAACAATACAAACTAGTGTCATCAGCAAACAGGATACAGCGCATTTTTTTTAGAACTTCACATATATCATTAATATACATGATAAACAATTTGGGTCCCAAGATAGATCCCTGTGGGACATCAAAGGTTATTTTTGTCCTATCTGAGTTGGCATTATTTAAATGCACATACTGATCTCGTTTGCTGAGATAACTTTTTAACCAGGTATGTGCTATGCCCCTGACCCCATACCTTTCCATTTTATTCAACAGCAATGAATGATCTATAGTGTCAAAGGCCTTGCTTAAATCAATAAAAACTCCCACAGTGAACTCTTTTTTGTCTACTGATGTTGATATCGCCTCCACCAGTTCCATGACTGCCATTGAAGTAGACCTACCTGATCTCATTTGGAAAGATACCAGTTAGAAAAGAAAGATTACAGATGTATGCAAATGGTGTAACTAAAAAATTAATGATGTCTTTTATAAGGACCATATCTATATTAAAACTATCAGTGGATCTCTTGTTCTTAAATGAACTGACAATTTCAATAATTTCATTCTCCTTTACCCTTCTTATGAAGAATGAGTTAGGATTGTTTTTAATAATTCTAATATCAAATTGATTTGTATCACTTGAATGCACAATTTTATTGGCTAGAGTGGGGCCAACGCAGACAAAAAAAATTATTAAATGCATTAGCCATTTCTTTAGAATCTGTAATAGTTGATTACTGATTTAGTGTTGTAGATAATCTACAAAACACAGCACTGAAGAGTGAAGAAGATTAAAAAAAAAAACATAATAGAGCTAACTGGGCTGGTGTCAGGGGTAGAAGGGTACAAATATCAAGTAGTAATGGAGCCATATGTGCTCCAATACAGCAGGGATAATCATTTTAGTCTGAACAATGCAAAGACTCAAAATCTTTCAAAAATGTCTTGCTCCTAGTTAAAATGTCATATATGTAGTCAGAATTTAAAATTTATCTCCCAAAGTGTCTTGATTTTACACTTGCTTGAAACAAATTTCCATTTGAAAAATAATTGCTGTTTAAGTACGCCAAAATGCGTTTTATCTGAGTACTCGAGTACTCAATGTGATTTTCAGTAGAGTACGCGAGTACTAAAATATTGGATAGTTACAGCCCTAGAGGAAACACGTGAGCTGGCTTTGCAGAAGTCTTGCCACTGACTGACACGCCCCATATGGAATATCGCTCTCTGATTGGACGCTGCAGCAGCTCAGACTTCTGTACATGAAACTTCACAAACCCAACAGAGTTTAATGAGAGAGAAACGGCGAGCTGAGGACAGGTGCTGAGGATTGTTCAGAAACTGATCATATATCAGGTAATAAAGTGTTTGTTGTGAGTTTAAAGCACAAAACACTGAACACAACCATCATCAAATCAATATAATGGAGGATTTTTACTGAAATCTAATAAATAATATCTTCCTGAAACAGAATAAACTGGGTTAGATTAATAAGTTTCAGAGTTCACGATCTAGATAAAGGCTAAATTATTCATAAATAATCTAACAATAACGCATTTTACCAGTAAAGTGATCCTCGAGCTTCTTAACTGCACACGGAATAAACAGAGTGCAGGTTTTTTTCGTGGCAACGTGTTTCTTAAACTGGTTTAAGGAACAGACAAAGCTCTGTTACTGTTTATGTTTTATCAGAGTTGTTACAGCGCACATGTGCAGACACACATACAACTGTTAGAGCTTGTTAGAGCTGACTGACAGATGATCCAGAGGTGATCAGCTGATGCCGTCATCAGTGAAACATGTTGCTTCATGTGACGCTCTGGAGGAGAGGATGTCCCATTGCTCTAAAAACGAGTCTCCTCCATCCTCTCTCCTCTCTTCATTTCTTCGCGTCTCGCCCATGCATCCATCTCTGGTGGGAGGAACTAAGACTCAAGTCAACGACGCAAGTGGAGGAAGGGAGGATGGAACTTTATCCCTTTGAGACGCACCCAGGGCCTCCAGCTCTGCTTAGTGGCAGCGTCTCCCTTCCCCCCTCCTTCCCTCTTTTCCTTATCCAGGTGAGCATGAGTGAGGTGTGTGGAGTGCAGGCAGGGGCAGGCGATTGGTAATCACCAGACTGGTTCACCAGCAGTCACCTTCCTCTGCCATAAAACCAGACTGCAGTCGCTACTGTGAGCTGGATCTTTGCATACCACAGTCAGTAGTAAGCTTAAACTCAGTATTTTCTTGCATATTATGCTCTGGATTTTAACACTGTTTCCTGTACCTCAGATCCCATTCAGCCTGACTCACCTGTATTTTCTTGATTATCCAACTCTGAAGCCTCCCCTGCCTCGCTTGCACACCTCCTCAGCCAGAAGAAGAGTGTGAGTTGCTGTGATAGAACCCCCCCCCCCCCCCCCCCCCCCCCAAGTTAAAAGCCAAGTCGACTAATAAGTAAATGCGTGCTTCTCTTCATAAATATCTGAAGATATTACATGTATTATATGGGATTATTTTACTTGAAGATGCAACTTACATTACCTGTTTTTGCTATTCTTTTCAACCAAGATTCTTATTGTACTTTTGTAGAGGAATAGACCATCTTGAGACGGGTAAGGCAAATGCCTTGAGCCAGGAAAATGGAGAAGTCATCAAAAAGTAAATCTAGTGTGTAAATACATGAAGTTATCCTTGTGCATTTTTTTTCAACACAAGTAGTTTACATCTACTGATTATGCTTACTGTTTGACAGTGTTGATGATATCTTGGAAACCATGTGTCGAGGAGTTGATGTTGAAAAGCAGTTCCATATCCAGATCTCAACAAACATCCTTGAGAGAGGCCTTCTGCAGTGGTAACGCCAGCAGAAAAATTCTGCCACTGCTACACTGGCAGTCACCTTCTTTGGAGACACAGGGGTGAACACAGGTGGCCTCCGAAAAAAAATTTGTCACTGGTAAATCACCAGCAACACTTTTTCAGTCTTACACAGAGTCTTACAGAGCAAGCAGAAAATTAGATCAAGACTTAGATGTTGATTTAATTATTTAGTCATATTGTTCTGGCTTTTCTAACAAAACTGTGTCCCTGACCCCTGTCCATGATTCTCCTAAGAACCATGTGTCTTAAAGGGGTTCAATGTTATGACCTTTAAGCTACTGAATGAGAGTTTGTAAAAAAAAAAAAAAAAAGGCCATCCTATGTTAACTTTCATCTGTTAAAAAAGATATGCACTTACTGAAGGATTTCTATTCTTGAGAAGTGTGTTATGCTGCAAACTTTGTTTCTCTTCTCTTCCTGTCTTTTCCTGTCTAAAGTCTTATTTACTGCTGGTACAAATTAGAAGAATTATAAAAACATGCAAATTATTTTGTTTGAGCACCACAGTAAATGCTTTGTTTTGTTTTGTTTTGTTTTGTTTTGTTTTGTTTTGTTTTGTTTTGTTTTGTTTTGTTTTGTTTTGTTTGTTTGTTTTGTTTTTATGTTGAAATGGTGACTGGAACTGAAGGTCGATTCTTTGAGGGACCTCGACATAACAAAAGCCCACAATATCCTCTGACTGATTTTGATTGTGGTCTCTACAGGTGTGTTTATATTTTCATTCTGATCATTTTTGTAAGGTATTCTAACTTAAGTGATACAACTGTGCAATTTTTTTGTGAATAGGACCGTAGGAGAGATTTTAGCTGCAAGTTTGGCTCAAGGTGCCCCAACCCCAGCCTTTTATGTCATTACTACATTGGTAGTGGCCATATAAATCCAATAATTCTCAACAGTGATGCAGTAGCAGATGACCAGTTTCAAGGGTTGATTGACCAGGTATAATCTTGATTTGCTAGAAATGATGAGCTTTAAGAGGATATAGAGCATGTTGTGTCAGGAAATACTGTTAAATTTTTTTTTTTTTTTTGCCATGGTCATTTTATTTTCAGGTTGAGCTTTGAACTGCCTGATCTAGCTGATAAAATCCTTAACTGTGGATATACTGGAGTCTATTTCCAACAGGGAGTCCATTGTTGGGTATGCAATTTTTTCTGTATGCACAAAATGTACATACAAATTGGAGGGTGCCATTAACTGCCGTTTGGACATTGTCAAGTTTGCAGTCTTTACCATGGTTGTGGCCCAGACTGAAAGACCATTTACAGGTTCAGCAAACCTTTGGAGGAGTTTGGAGTTTATTAACTGATTTGGGTGTGACATCATAACTTTACAATAATCAGCTTTTCCCACAATATTCTAACCGTTGAGACATAATAATTAACTTTTTAAAAAATAAATGCTTCAAAAATTTCACTCTATGTGCCATAAATAGATTTACAATTTAGAAATGAGTGACCAAACAATCTAACTTTTTCATGTTATTCTCTTTTTTCGAGATATACCTGGAGCAGTGCTACTCAGAACTACAACACACAGTACAAGGTGCTCCTGGAAATTGTACTTGCTTAGTACCAGTGCAAAGTTCAGTGTATCTGTGGGATTCTGGAGGAGTCCCACTGTCCACAGTTGTTGTTCTGTTCTTAGGGAGTGATTATCCCAACCCACCCTGGAGACATCAGGGCCCTGTTCTACGAAGCAGGATTACTGCCTAGCGAGGTAGTTTTGAGGAGAGGTTCCGGATTCCCTGTTCTACGACACGGGATCACTTCTCAGCGAGGCGAGTCTCCATGGCAACACACGCTGAACGGCTAACCTGCTCCGGGGCAGGTTAGGTTCAAGATTGAACTCGCGGACTTTAAAAACCCCGCCCACTGACCAATGAGCCCTCACGAAAAAAGGCTTGTCCGTTCTTAGAGGATCCCGTGGACATCGGAGCCCGACCCACTCTCTTTTTCGGATGACCACCTTTATGAAAGTTTTTCCGGGGGGGGTTGGTAGTACATGACACTTTCTACATGTAGTTAAAGGGAATGAAGAACTCTCATTGCCGTAATAAGATCTTTAATGCCAACACTTCTGTTCCATGACAATATTTTATTGCCCATGTTAAAATTGTGACAGGAATTCATGTAGGGCTCATGTGGGCTACATATCACAAAAAATGTAAACACAATAGGAATGAACAAATGAATAAATTCATCTAAGAAATAAATTAGGTATGGTGCATGTCACAGTAAAAGTGCATGGTGAACAGTGCTATTTCAGGATGATAATGGCACAAAAGATTATTTTTGCACTACACCACTACACTTACGCATTTAGACTGTCAGCAATTTTCTGCCAGCACTCCTTCCGTGCTTTAACAGCGGCGACGGTGTTGCTTTTAACGTTAATTACATGTTTCAGCTCGTCATACTTCCTCATGATCACCTCCTGCTCCTCCTGAGTGAAGTATGCGGACCCCCTGAAAGTGAACATGCACCGTGCTATGTCAGCATTTTCAACTCCTTGGTCTCACTGAGCCGGCTTTGTGCAGCACTAACAGCTCAGTAAAAGCATGGGTGATGTTCTCCGGCATCTCAACTTGGCTGGAAATTGTTCTAAAAAGTTGCATCTCCTGGTTGACAACAAACTGGAAATAAAGATTAAGATAAAAAATACTTTATTAATTAATTAATTAAATAGTCCACATCTAGGGGCAATTTTTGTGTGACTTGAGAAAGTTTGATTGGAAGCCACTGAAGAAATTCCCGTTTTTAGTTCCTCCTAGAAAAAAATAGCTTCATGCTTCTTTTTCTTTCATCAAATTAACTCTAGAACTTAAAAGGAGCAAAAAGAGGACAACTTTATGTCGAAACAAAACATGCGCACTGCAGTTTATCTGTAATCTATCCTGGTAGTTTACCTTCATTTAAACTTGCAAACACTTGCCACAAGGGATGAATGGAGCAATAAAATGTTTTGAAGGTCTGTGAAACGTGCGATGATTGGCACATTAAGGGAGCTGACATATTCACAATTCCTCCAGTATTTATTCACTGTAAGAAGACAGTAAAACACAAGAATTGTCTTCGAAAATTTCCCTTGTACCTCTGTTCCTTCAGCGGTGCTACACGGCACAACTGTGACATCTAGTGGACGAAATAAACAATTACATGCAGCTAGATGTCTGAACGGTGCTGCACTGAAACCTGTGACCATCGGAATATGTGACCGCAGGGGGCGATGGCGGGCATTGACTATGTGTGCATTGTCCGAAAAAGAGGTGGAGAAGTTGAGTTACGTAAATGGCGTACTCAAAGATACATCTGGGGTAAATGTTTGCAAAATCTGTAGAAATTGTATGTAACTTATACAAAGCAGTCGATTGATGTTGCTTTATCTGCTACCCACGAGTAAGCACCGCTTGTGATGGCTTCCTACTGATAAAGGAGAAACCATTGTGTATACAGCTACATAACCCAGGAACTGAAAACCCTACATTAGATCAGGCGACTTTTAAAGGAAATATATACTATAATCTACGTTTGCTAAGAGCTACATTTTATGTAAAAGTCTATATGAGCTGTTTCAAATATGTTGTTCGCTGTGCCTGCTCTCATGAGATACATGTACAAATCCTTTTAAATTTACGTTTTAGTTTATCTATACTTATCTTCACGATCGTTATATAATGTAATCCCTCTAAACATGTTCAATTAATAAGTAAAAATTTAAAATGAGTGTTGTGGCTATAATTAAAAAAAAAAACTATTTAAGAACATGCTGTAAGGAGACAACAGCGTAGCCATCAGATAATGTGACCCTGCTTTACTCACATAATAACTGATAAAATCACCCACATAACTTTTATGTGGGCATTTGTCATCCTCTCACATTGATCTGGACTCAAGTATTCCTATTATGGATCATCATACAGTCAGAAACACAGAGCTAGGCGCCGCCCTGTTGGCTATGGCTGCCTTTTGCAGCAGCTCTCTCTTTTTTTGTCCTTTTCTTGTCATTTTTTTTTGTCTCTTTTTCGTAATTTTTGTATTTGGAGTAGATCATTTCTTTGTTTGGCTCATTTGTTGGTCATGGACACCAAACTTTTTGTGGCTTCTGTGATATTTTTACAATTTTTGCTCCTGTGTTTGTCTGGAGATCCTACATGTAACCATGGCCACATTGTTAACATGTGAACTCAGCTGTTAGCAGTCTGTAGCATGTCAATGCTAACTGGTGTAAGGCCTGATGTCTTCCCTCAAGGTGAGGAGAAGGAGGTGAGGACGACATGCTGGTTCTCAGGTGTGAGCTAAGAAGTGACGATATGGACCTGTCCTTCCATCCATTGTTATTGGGGACGTAGGATCTATCTCCAATAAGATGGACGAGCTAGCTGTGCTAACCCAGCAATAGAGGGAAAACCAGAGGGCAGAGTCGCATCATGCTATTCACAAACATGGCTAACGAAGCTAACATCAGACACCAACGCCATGTTGGAAGAGCTTCACCTGCTGTGAGCAGACAGGATACAGGAGACAGAGATGGAGCATGACTGAAGAAGCTCAGTCCTGGACCCTGTGGAGGTGGAGGCTGGTTGAACTGGAGAATGATGGACAAGCTGTCATGATCTATTTTCTTATGGACCTTTTTGCACATTCTTACTTTTGTTTTCTTGATTGCTGCCGTGATTTCAATTTCATTGTACATGTTACAATGACAATAAAGTTCTATTCTATTCTTTTCTGTTCTATTCTCTCCCACCCAATCAACACAATCCCCCGAACTTGTATACAGGCACAGCACAGATGAACATGACAAAACTTACACACAATAAACATAGATAAAAACGGGGAATGAACTGATACAGACAACAGAGCCTCTCCTTCTCGTTTAGCGAACCCCCTTCAGTCTAGGATGCATCTGCCAGAATATCTTACACATTCTCGGTCCCACATAATCAAGAAAGGGAGTCCATATATGATGAAATGTTCCAATTTTCCTTTTTGGTGCGATATGTCAAATAATGTATGGGAAGCAGCGCAAATATAACTTTGTGCCATTCTGAGAGGGTTGGTGGCTTTTCTGAAATCCATTAAAGTTACAAACTTTCTTGCAGCATAGGTCAACATTCCACAGTTTTTCATTATAGGTGTTTTTGATTTTAACCCCAACAGAAGTCATACAAGGGTCCATTCTCCAATCCTTGTTAAAAAGCACACTTTGAAACAATTTTCCCCAAAAATTCCTGTATATACACATAAGATTACATAGTATGTATAAAGCTACTGATCTCTGTGTTACACTTGGTACACTTCTAGACTTCTGAAGGTCCATTCTATTTCTAAGATGAGGCGATATCTTTATTCCTGTTTGAAATGTTTTTTTTCTTCCCTCACATTTATCTGAATCACCCCTTTAGCTAAGCATGAGTAGTAGATCTGCACAATATTGGGGCCATATTTTTGGTTCCATGATATCAGTTTCCCTTTGCAACCAAATAATACAACAGGGCCCAAGTGAGTATGAGGCCCTAGGCAAATTTCATTTGGGGGCCCCCTTACACTGAAGCACAGACTTCTGTAAATGAATGCTGTATCATTCACACATGGTTATCGTTCACCAACACTTAATCTCTCACGTCCACTATAAAGTACACTATATCTCTTCAACATAATGCGAAGCACTCATAATTTTTATGTCTTTGTTAGAGATGTGAACTTGTATTAATTTACACCTTAGGATTAAATACTCTGCATGCAGTCACTGCTGTTTAATGAACAAGTATCATTGAATTGCTTTTGGTTTGCAAACTGAAAACTTCAACACACACTCACTGCGCTCAGGAGCTACATAAGAGACAGGATGCTCTAACTGAAGTGTGTGATGAAGTAGGGATGGAACGGTTCACAAAATCCACGGTTCAGTTCTTATCACGGTTTTGTAGTCATGGTTATTGGTTGAGTTCGGTGTAAATTGTTGTTGTTTTTAACACCCCAGATTACTATATACCCAAATAATCCACTATTAATACATTATTTTTAATCAATTATATCATGTATAGTCATGAAATACCTGAAAGAATGAGACTGTTTACCATTTCGAACATCATTAAAGCTGAGTGAAACATTGCCAGTTTCAACATGCCAACTCCTCAGTAAGGAAAGTCACTATTGACTGTCCAGAAAGTCACTAAAAGTCACTGAATGACGCTGCTGTCTAATCTGCAGAATAATTCATGTGCATGTAGTTGTCATGGACTTTGTAGGGCAGAGAAATAACAATGGAAGAGAGAAAGCAGGTAAAACACAACATCATAATCAACTACAAAATTACTACAACTACAAATTAACTGTCTTCCGTCCATTTTTTTTTTTTTAAATGTCTAAATAGCAACCCTCTTCCTTAATCTGGGACGGGGATGATAGAAGTGACCATAATGAGACACACACTTGCGTGATTCATGTGAATGCAGGAGGAGACTACTGTGAGTGAGGAGTAGAGGTGGGCGGATCAATACAAATATTGATAATATCGTGTAAAAGAGCAATACTGTAGTTTAATTTTTTTCTCCTGCATGCACTGACTGCTGCAGTTTTATAAAAGTGGAGATCTGACTATGTCTGTGTCACAGCGCCGCACCCCCACCCCCACCCCCACACTCTCCTGATTTTTGATGATGACAGTCACGTGGCTCAGCCGCACCAGGAAAACAAAAAAGCAGACTCCAAAAAAGGGGTTTGTTCCAAATTTTTTTCACAACATTTATTCTGGTGTGGAATTTCATTATACTTTACTCTTTTAAAAAAATGAGTGCAATAATGGGGGAACATTTTATTTATTTACTTATTTTTTGTATTGTAGTCTTTAACTCTGTACCCTTAAGAAGAATTTGTTTTAATTTTACCTTAAGGTGATAATTTTTTGCACTTTAGTTTCCTTAAAAAAAAAAAATCCCAATGTTTTGGGTAAAATTTGTTTTGTTACCGTTGTATTGTTTCTTAACATATAATTTATAATGACACTAAATTAATTTGTAGTCACCTTCAAACTTTGCCAAAATTTTGTCCTAGGTTTTAACAACCTAATCAAAAAAAAAAAAATCACAAAAACACCTTAAGGTCTGCAGCTCGATGATACATCAACCCTTAATATTAAAACGTATCGGTATCTGTATCTGTATCTGTATCTGTATCTGTGTCTGTATCTGTATCTGTATCTGCCATACTGGCCCTGTATTTACTTGGTATCGGATCAATACCAAAAGTCCCAGTATCGCCCACCTCTAGTGAGGAGGACTGTCTGTCTGTGTTTTGGATAGGGGAGGGACTCACACACGCTGACCATTAAGACTCAAATCCACATTATTTTCATTGTGTGTATTAACTAAGTTTCCTTTTGGGGAAATTCTATTCTATTACAATAAAATTATTCTATTCTATTCTATTCTATTCTATTCTATTCTATTCTATTCTATTCTATTCTATTTTATTCTATTCTATTTTATTCTATTCTTACAATTGTTTAAAGTATGTTGTCTGTACCTGTCGTTGTATTTCTATAGCAGCCAAAGGTGAAGAGGATTTAAATGACATGGAGCTCAAGAAAACAGGTTAGTCATGTCCAGCAAGGAAGGATGAGTGATGTGGAGTTACAATGGAGACAAGGCTTCCTGCAGGTAAATGAGAGATAGGAAACTCAGAAAATCTTCAGAAAAGGTTTGAGGGTCTTGAAGAGAAAACCAAAGGCTGCTGTTGTGCCACCGTTTGAACAATAAAGCAGAGGTGAACACATGAGATCCTGTGCAGCGCGCACATCAAGACAGAACATACCAAAATTACGCCTGTACCATTAATTTCATAACTGGGTTTGGTGGGTGGGTGGTGTATCTTTAATTCAAAATTGTTCAGCCTGAATACTGAAGATGAAGACATGTTTTTGCAGTGATTTCGCTTGTAGTCACATGCTGCCATCTTGTGGTCACAATGTAGGGTGACATCAGCTGAATTGGGCCACTTCTTGGTAAATAGCTTCAGGCATTTACAAAAACAATGCATTCTATTAAAATGTGGTTTTATGACTAATAATAATGGTTGTTTTCTTTACATTTTGTGTTGGAATTATGCAGTAATTTTTTTTAGGCCCTACAGGTCTTGATAGGTCAGCTGTTCCAACTCTTTTACACAAGCAGAGTTCAGGTAAAATGGGTCAGCTGATCAGGTAAAATGGGACGCTTATCAGGTAAGTTGGGCCAGTCCAGCTGCAAAGGGATAGTCATTAATTTTTATTGTAAAACAACTATCGATGTGGCAACATAATTTATTAGAACAATATCATATTATCAGGACAATTAATTACATAGTAAATGATGAATAAATGAATGAATAAATAGACACCAACTGATATGCTCATCGCAAATGGCAATGTGAACTCTGGCATAAAACACATTGATAAAAACAGTAAAAACTGCAACCTACCAGGCCTTAAAATGGGATTTATGCAAAAACTGTTACTTAAAACACGAATTTAGACACATTCCTAATAGGTGAAGCCATCATCGCCACAGATGCCGTTTTTTTCGCCATAGCTCTCATGGCACCTGACCGAGCAGTTAGAGACTTGATGATCCATTCCTCTGTTGCCTTTGGATCATCAGGGTTACCATCATGGCGAGCCTTACAGAAATGACATGGCTGGATGTCTTGCTGTGTTTTCCTGTTGACCTTTTTGCCCTTTTTTTTTTTTTTTTTAATTTATTTTTTTTTTTTTTGTGATTGCTTTGGTTTTGTTTTATTTTTTGTGGCAATGTAGCTAAGGTGTTCCTCACTTGTGAGGTTGTAGCTTGGGGTGGTTTAGATCTTTTTCTTGTGGCGCTCTCTTGTGAATGGATGGGGATCAGGTCACTGAATAGCTCCAACTGACTAAAATGAGACAATAATAGACTACACGTGAATATACACATAAACTCAACTTTCGTTTGTGTGTGTGTGTGTGTGTGTGTGTGTGTGTGTGTGTGTGTGTGTGTGTGTGTGTGTGTGTGTGTGTGTGCATGCATCATGCATGCTTCTGTGTGTATTCATTTAGGCTTTACATGATGAAGTATCACTTACTGTGGAAGTGGTTGGTTCTTCTTCCCAGAAAGTAGTTTATTCCCGGGGTGTAAAGACAATGATCTTCCCTGTCTTTCCACAGGCAAATGTTTTTGCAGCTCTGTGCAATATTATTTCACATTTGGTCATTCATTGCCTTGTACCACAACTTGATGTAGCTTTTATTTTACATGTTTTGCATTTTCATTTATCATGCACTGCTTTTGTGCAATTAATTTCACAGTTTTGCATTGCAGTATTTGGTGTCAGCCTTTCAACGCATTTTCTGCAAGGCACCTTTCCGGTTCAATATTGTTCAGCCTGAATACTGAAGATGAAATTGTTTTGCGGTGATTTCACTTGTAGTCACATGCTGCCATCTTGTGGTCACAATGTACAGCTTTGCACGTTTTAGTTCCAAGTACCATAAAGGCAGTAAAACTTGCTGATATCGCATTCTGAAGCACATAAAAATATTGTGAGTGATAATATTGTAATTTTTTCACTAAAAAGCAACAACCGCTCATGTTTTTAGAAGCCATAGCTGAGTTTCTACCTTTGCAGAGTGAAATAGCACGTCGTTACAACTCATTCAAAAAGTATTACCTAAAGCTATGTGACATGAGCTTAAAAGCAATTATGTGTTAATTAAATACTGATCGAAATAAAGAGCACATCACAGTTTTATGCATATAAGGCTTTGCAGAGCAAAAAACACCATGTCATAATTCAATTTATGATTTGAGATGCTGAAGACATCTTTATTGCGTCTGTCAGCTTTTTGTAGGTAACTCAAGCGTTCGATGTTTGATTTTGAAAGCTTTTTGTTCATCATTCAAAATCACTCTTGAACACACCTTTTCCGATTGTTTTCTCCTGGATATGAATGCAACACAGGAAAAGTCTACGGAGGGCAGAGATAGCAGAAATATGAAATGATGACAGTAATCACACCAGTACTATGCCGGATGCCAAAACAACACTGAAAACGCACAACAGTGAATAAGATGGATTTTTGTACAACATAGATCACACAGAAGTGATTAAGTGACAAAGTAGTGAGGACGGCAATACCAATGGACCTGTTTAGTGAAAGAGAAAAGGTTTGCAGAGCGATAAAGGAAAATGAAAAAATATTTTAAGTCGTTCTTTAAGTTCTCATGAAAACATGTTGGACTGTTTCCGAAGTCATTTTGATGTAACTCGTGTGTGTTCTATGTCAAATATGAAAAGCTAAAAAGGAGAGAGAAAGCAGAGGTATTGATGTGTAATGACAAAAGCGCAACAACACCATGCTGTATGACAAAGCAGCAACGAAGAGGCTCAGGACACTGGTAGTTGAACTCTGGTTCACTCATTTCAGTAGTAGTGTCAAAAGCTTAATTTTGTTACAGTTCCCATTAATCTGCATCATAGAGTCGTTGTAAAAGACCAAAAACGCTTTGCTTTAGCCATAAAAGCACATAAAAGGCTCATGACACGGAATTACGTGGATTTGTACTCTGATTTGCTCATTTCAGTTATTATGTCATAAAAGCATAATCATGCGTTGCGGAGCAAGAAACGCCAAAAAGACAGGACTGTATGACAAAACAACCGAGAAAAGGCTCAGGACACGGATAATGTACTCTAAACTACACGTTTCAGTGAGTGTGTCACAAAAGCATAATGATTCCACAGTTCTCTTTTACCTGCATCGCAGAGTCGTGGTAAGGAGCCAAAACGCTTTGCAGAGCGAGAAACACCAAAAAAAAAAAAAAAAAAAAAACAAACAAACACAACAATATACTGTAAGACAAAACAACACCGAAAAGGCTCGGGACACGGGAGGTGTACTCTGATTTTCTCATTTCGGTGAGTGTGTCTCAAAAGCATTATTGATTTGCACAGTTCTCATGCACCTGCATCATAGAATCCTGGTTAAGCACCAAAACGCTTTGCCTTAGCGAGAAAAACCTATAAATGACATATTATTCAAAATCATACTTTTAGCTTAAAGAACACTTATTCGCGATTGTTTTCCCTTGAATCTGAAAGATTCTGGCGTTTTGAGAGTTAAATATAACAGCTTTTGCAGGAAAAAGCTAAAGAGGACAGGGAATGCAGAAAGGTGCAATGACCATAAAAAAGCACTAAAATATCATGCTGGATACCATAAAAGCACATAAAGGGCTTATGACACGGAACTACGTGGATTTGTACTGTGATTCGCTCATTTCAGAAACAGTGTCACAAAAGCATAATGATTCAACAGTTTCTTCTACCTGCATCGCAGAGTCGTAGTAATGAAAATAAACGCTTTGCGGGCGAGAAACACCAAAAAGACACAACAACATGCTGCATTGGCAAACAACATCGCAAAAGCTCAGGACACGGGATTACATGTATTTGTACATTGCATTGCTCATTTCAGTAAACGTGTTTCAAAAGTATAATGATTCCACAGTTTGTCTTGAACCTTCATCAGAGAGTCGTTGTAATGAACCAAAACGCTTTGCGGGGCGAGAAACACCAAAAAGCCACGACAACATGGTGTATGACGAAACAACACCGAAAAGGCTCAGGACACGGGAAAAGTACCTACTTTGATTTACTCATTTCAGTCATAGTGTCACAAAAGCATTATTATGTTACAGTTCCCATGTACCTGCATCACAGAGTCGTGGTTAAGCACCAAAAACGCTTTGCTTTAGCGAGAAAAACCTATTTATGACGTATTAATTAAATCAAACTTCAAATCCTAGGTCCACTCATTCGCGAATTATCTTCCACTAGAAGTTTCTCAGGTTTGGGGGTCAAATACCAGCGCCTTTGCAGGAAAAAGCGAAAAGAGGACATAGACAACACAGTAGTGCAATTGATCACAGAAAGAACAACAATGACATGCTGGATGTCGAAATAAGGCTCAGGACACGGAATTACATGGATTTGTAATCTGAGTTGCTCATTTCAGTAATAGTGTCTCAAAAGCATAATGATTCCACAGTCTTCTTGTACCTGGATCAGAGAGTCAGTGTTATGACCCAAAACGCTTTGCAGGGCGAGAAACACACACAAAAAAACACAATAACATGCTGGATGCCAAAACAGCACAGAAAAGGCTCAGGACACAGAATTACATGGACTTGTTATCTGGATTGCTCATTTCAGTATTAGTGCCACATTGGCATAATAATTCCTTGGTCTTTCCTGAATCTGCATCAGAGAGTCGCTGTAATGAACCAAAAGCGCTTTGTTTTAGCAAGAAAAACATAAAAATGACATATTATTTAAATGAATTTCATTTAAATGAAAGATTCCACAGTAGTTCTTGTACCTGCATCAAATATTATAATGACCCCAAACGCCCTGAAGAGCGAGAAACACCGCGAAAAACACAATAACATGGTGCATTAAAAAACAAAGCCGAAAAGGCTCAGGACACTCGAAGTGTACTCGGATTTATTCATTTTAGTGATTGTGTCACAAAAGCACGATTGATTTGTACAGTTCTCATCCACCTGCATCATAGAATCCCGGTTAAGCACCAAAACGCTTTGCCTTAGCCAGAAAAAACTATTAATGACATATAATTTAAATCAAACTTTAAAGTGCAGGTACACTCATTCGCGATTGTCCTTAGATTTGAAAGTTTCTCACGTCTTGGGGTCAGATATCACAGCTTTTGCAGGAAAAAGCTATAGAGGACAGAGAATGCAGAAATGTGCAATGACCATAGAAAGTACTACAATAACATGCTGGATATGCCAAATCAGCACAGATAAGGCTCAGGACACGGTAATACACGTATTTGTACTCTGTTTTGCTCATTTCAGTATAAGTGTCACAAAAGCAAAATAATTCCTCGGTCTTTCTTGAATCTGCATCAGAGAGTCGCTGTAATGAACTAAAACGCTTTGCGGGGCGAGAAACACCAAAAAACTAGACAACATGCTGAATGAGACAAATCAACACCGAAAAGGCTCAGGAAACGGGAAAGTACTCTGATTTACTCATTTCAGTAAGTGTGTGACAAAAGCACAATTGTGTTACAGTTCCCATGTACATGCATCATAGAGTCGTGGTTAAGCACCAAAAGCGCTTTGCTTTAGCGAGAAAAACATAAGAATGACATATTATTTAAATCAAACTTTAAACTCCTATTCGCAATTGTCTTCCCTTGAATCTGAAAGTCTCTTACGTTTTGGGGGTCAAATATCACAGCATTTGCAAGAAAAAGCTTAAGAGGACAGAGAATGCAGAAATTTGCAATGACCATAGAAAAAGCACAACATTAACATGCTGGATATGCCAAAAGGAGAATCAAGACACGAAAGTACGTGTATTTGTACTCTGATTTGCTCATTTCAGTATTAGTTTCTCAAAAGCATAAAGATTCCACAGTTGTTCTTGTACCTGGATCAAAGAGTCATTAAAATGACCCCAAACGCCCTGTAGAGCGAGAAACACCGCGAAAAACACAATAACATGGTGCATTAAAAAACAAAGCCGAAAAGGCTCAGGACACTCGAGGTGTACTCGGATTTTTTCATTTTAGTGATTGTGTCCCAAAAGCACGATTGATTTTCACAGTTGTCATGCACCTTCATCATAGAATCCCGGTTAAGCACCAAAACGCTTTTCCTTAGCCAGAAAAAACTATTAATGACATATAATTTAAATCAAACTTTAAAGTGCAGGTACACTCATTCGCGATTGTCTTCCCCTTAAATTTGAAACTTTCTCACGTCTTGGGGTCAGATATCACAGCTTTTGCAGGAAAAAGCTTTAGAGGACAGAGAATGCAAAAATGTGCAATGACCATAGAAAGTACTACAATAACATGCTGGATATGCCAAAACAGCACAGAAAAGGCTCAGGACACGGTATTACACGTATTTGTACTCTGTTTTGCTCATTTCAGTATAAGTTTCATAAAAGCATAATAATTCCTCGGTCTTTCCTGAATCTGCATCAGAGAGTCGCTGGAATGAACCAAAAGCGCTTTGTTTTAGCAAGAAAAACATAAAAATGACATATTATTTAATTGAATTTCATTTAAATGAAAGATTCCACAATAGTTCTTGTACCTGCATCAAATAGTCATTATAATGACCCCAAACGCCCTGAAGAGCGAGAAACACCGCGAAAAACACAATAACATGGTGCATTAAAAAACAAAGCCGAAAAGGCTCAGGACACTCGAAGTGTACTCGGATTTATTCATTTTAGTGATTGTGTCACAAAAGCACGATTGATTTGCACAGTTCTCATGCACCTGCATCATAGAATCCAGGTTAAGCACCAAAACGCTTTGCCTTAGCCAGAAAAAATGATTGATGTCATATAATTTAAATCAAACTTTAAAGTGCAGGTACACTCATTCGCGATTGTCTTCCCCTTAAATTTGAAAGTTTCTCACGTCTTGGGTCAGATATCACAGCTTTTGCAGGAAAAAGCTTTAGAGGACAGAGAATGCAGAAATGTGCAATGACCATAGAAAGTACTACAATAACATGCTGGATATGCCAAATCAGCACAGATAAGGCTCAGGACACAGTATTTCACGTATTTGTACTCTGTTTTGCTCATTTCAGTATAAGTGTCACAAAAGCAAAATAATTCCTCGGTCTTTCTTGAATCTGCATCAGAGAGTCGCTGTTATGAACCAAAACGCTTTGCGGGGCGAGATACACCAAAAAACTAGACAACATGCTGAATGAGACAAATCAACACCGAAAAGGTTTAGGAAACGGGAAAGTACTCTGATTTACTCATTTCAGTAAGTGTGTAACAAACGCACAATTGTGTTACAGTTCCCATGTACATGCTTTGCTTTAGCGAGAAAAACATAAGAATGACATATTATTTTAATCATTTTAAACTCCTATTCGCAATTGTCTTCCCTTGAATCTGAAAGTCTCTTACATTTTGGGGGTCAAATATCACAGCATTTGCAGGAAAATGCTTAAGAGGACAGAGAATGCAGAAATTTGCAATGACCATAGAAAAAGCACTACAATAACATGCTGGATGCCAAAAGGAGAATCAAGACACGAAAGTACGTGTATTTGTACTCTGATTTGCTCATTTCAGTATAAGTGTCTCAAAAGCATAAAGATTCCACAGTTGTTCTTGTACCTGCATCAAAGAGTCATTATAATGACCCCAAACGCCCTGTATAGAGCGAGAAATACCGCGAAAAACACAAAAACATGGTGCATTAAAAAACAAAGCCGAAAAGGCTCAGGACACTCGAAGTGTACTCGGATTTATTCATTTTAGTGATTGTGTCCCAAAAACACGATTGATTTTCACAGTTCTAATGCACCTTCATCATAGAATCCCGGTTTAGCACCAAAACGCTTTTCCTTAGCCAGAAAAAACTATTAATGACATATAATTTAAATCAAACTTTAAGTGCAGGTACACTCATTCGCGATTGTCTTCCCCTTAAATTTGAAAGTTTCTCACGTCTTGGGGTCAGATATCAAAGCATTTGCAGGAAAATGCTTAAGAGGACAGAGAATGCAGAAATTTGCAATGACCATAGAAAGTACTACAATAACATGCTGGATATGCCAAATCAGCACAGAAAAGGCTCAGGACACAGAATTACATGGATTTGTACTCTGTTTAGCACATTTCAGTAATAGTGTCACAATGGTATAATAATTCCTCGGTATTTCCTGAATCTGCATCAGAGAGTCGCTGTAATGAACCAAAAGCGCTTTGTTTTAGCAAGAAAAACATAAAAATGACATATTATTTAAATGAATTTCATTAAATGAAAGATTCCACAATAGTTCTTGTACCTGCATCAAATAGTCATTATAATGACCCCAAACGCCCTGAAGAGCGAGAAACACCGCGAAAAACACAATAACATGGTGCATTAAAAAACAAAGCCGAAAAGGCTCAGGACACTCGAAGTGTACTCGGATTTATTCATTTTAGTGATTGTGTCACAAAAGCACGATTGATTTGCACAGTTCTCATGCACCTTCATCATAGAATCCAGGTTAAGCACCAAAACGCTTTGCCTTAGCCAGAAAAAATGATTAATGTCATATAATTTAAATCAAACTTTAAAGTGCAGGTACACTCATTCGCGATTGTCTTCCCCTTAAATTTGAAAGTTTCTCACGTCTTGGGGTCAGATATCACAGCTTTTGCAGGAAAAAGCTATAGAGGACAGAGAATGCAGAAATGTGCAATGACCATAGAAAGTACTACAATAACATGCTGGATATGCCAAATCAGCACAGATAAGGCTCAGGACACGGTAATACACGTATTTGTACTCTGTTTTGCTCATTTCAGTATAAGTGTCACAAAAGCAAAATAATTCCTCGGTCTTTCTTGAATCTGCATCAGAGAGTCGCTGTAATGAACTAAAACGCTTTGCGGGGCGAGAAACACCAAAAAACTAGACAACATGCTGAATGAGCCAAATCAACACCGAAAAGGCCCAGGAAACGGGCAAAGTTTACTCATTTCAGTAAGTGTGTGACAAAAGCACAATTTTGTTACGGTTCCCATGTACCTGCATCATAGAGTCGTGGTTAAGCACCAAAAGCGCTTTGCTTTAGCGAGAAAAAACATAAAAATGACATATTATTTTAATCAAACTTTAAACTCTAATTCGCAATTGTCTTCACTTGAATCTTAAAGTCTCTCACGTTTTGGGGGTCACATAACACAGCATTTGCAGGAAAAAGCTATAGAGGACAGAGAATGCAGAAATTTGCAATGACCAGAGAAAGAACTTCAATAACATGTTGGATATGCCAAAACAGCACAGATAAGGCTCAGGACACGGAATAACATGGATTTGTACTCTGTTTTGCTCATTTCAGTATTAGTGTCACAAAAGCATAATTATTCCTCGGTCTTTTCTGAATCTGCATCAGAGAGTCGCTGTTATGAACCAAAAGCGCTTTGCTTTAGCGAGAAAAACATAAAAATGACATTATTTTCATCAAACTTTTAAACTCCTATTCGCACTTGTCTTCCCTTGAATCTTAAAGTTTCTCACGTTTTGGGGTCAAATAACACAGCATTTGCAGGAAAAAGCTATAGAGGACAGAGAATGCAGAAATTTGCAATGACCATAGAAAGAACTACGATAACATGCTGGATGCCAAAACAGCACAGATAAGACTGAGGACGCGGAATTTCACGTACACGTTTTACACGTTTTGCTCATTTCAGTATAAGTTTCATAAAAGCATAATAATTCCACAGTCTTTCTTGAATCTGTATCATAGAGTCGCTGTAATGAAGCAAACGCTTTGCGGGGCGAGAAACACCAAAAAACTAGACGACATGCTGAATGAGACAAATCAACACCGAAAAGGCCCAGGAAACGGGCAAAGTTTACTCATTTCAGTAAGTGTGTGACAAAAGCACAATTTTGTTACGGTTCCCATGTACCTGCATCATAGAGTCGTGGTTAAGCACCAAAAGCGCTTTGCTTTAGCGAGAAAAAACATAAAAATGACATATTATTTTAATCAAACTTTAAACTCTAATTCGCAATTGTCTTCACTTGAATCTTAAAGTCTCTCACGTTTTGGGGGTCACATAACACAGCATTTGCAGGAAAAAGCTATAGAGGACAGAGAATGCAGAAATTTGCAATGACCAGAGAAAGAACTTCAATAACATGTTGGATATGCCAAAACAGCACAGATAAGGCTCAGGACACGGAATAACATGGATTTGTACTCTGTTTTGCTCATTTCAGTATTAGTGTCACAAAAGCATAATTATTCCTCGGTCTTTTCTGAATCTGCATCAGAGAGTCGCTGTAATGAACCAAAAGCGCTTTACTTTAGCGCGAAAAACATAAAAATGACATTATTTTCATCAAACTTTTAAACTCTTATTCGCAATTGTCTTCCCTTAAATCTCTAAGTCTCTCACGTTTTGGGGTCAAAAAACACAGCATTTGCAGGAAAAAGCTATAGAGGACAGAGAATGCAGAAATTTGCAATGACCATAGAAAGAACTACGATAACATGCTGGATGCCAAAACAGCACAGATAAGGCTGAGGACGCGGAATTTCACGTACACGTTTTACACGTTTTGCTCATTTCAGTATAAGTTTCATAAAAGCATAATAATTCCACGGTCTTTCTTGAATCTGTATCATAGAGTGGCTGTAATGAAGCAAAACGCTTTGCGGGGCGAGAAACACCAAAAAACTAGACGACATGCTGAATGAGACAAATCAACATCGAAAAGGCTCAGGAAACGGGAAAGTACTCTGATTTACACATTTCAGTAAGTGTGTGACAAAAGCACAATTGTGTTACAGTTCCCATTTACCTGCATCATAGAATCGTGGTTAAGCACCAAACAACGCTTTGCTTTAGCGAGAAATACATAAAAACGACATATTATCTTAATCAAACTTTAAACTCTTATTCGCAATCGTCTTGCCTTGAATCTGAAAGTCTCTCACTTTTCAGGGGGCAACTAACAAAGCATTTGCAAGAAAAAGCTATAGAGGACAGAGAATGCAGGATTTTGCAATGACCATAAAGAGCACTTCAATAACATGCTGGATACCAAAAGAAGGATCAGGACACCAAAGTACATGCATTTGTACTCTGTTTTGCTCATTTCAGTATTAGTGTCACAAAAGCATAATTATTCCTCGGTCTTTTCTGAATCTGCATCAGAGAGTCGCTGTAATGAACCAAAAGCGCTTTGCTTTAGCGAGAAAAACATAAAAATGACATTATTTTCATCAAACTTTTAAACTCTTATTCGCAATTGTCTTCCCTTAAATCTCTAAGTCTCTCACGTTTTGGGGTCAAATAACACAGCATTTGCAGGAAAAAGCTATAGAGGACAGAGAATGCAGAAATTTGCAATGACCATAGAAAGAACTACGATAACATGCTGGATGCCAAAACAGCACAGATAAGGCTGAGGACGCGGAATTTCACGTACACGTTTTACACGTTTTGCTCATTTCAGTATAAGTTTCATAAAAGCATAATAATTCCACGGTCTTTCTTGAATCTGTATCATAGAGTCGCTGTAATGAAGCAAAACGCTTTGCGGGGCGAGAAACACCAAAAAACTAGACGACATGCTGAATGAGACAAATCAACATCGAAAAGGCTCAGGAAACGGGAAAGTACTCTGATTTACACATTTCAGTAAGTGTGTGACAAAAGCACAATTGTGTTACAGTTCCCATTTACCTGCATCATAGAATCGTGGTTAAGCACCAAAAGCGCTTTGCTTTAGCGAGAAATACATAAAAACGACATATTATCTTAATCAAACTTTAAACTCTTATTCGCAATCGTCTTGCCTTGAATCTGAAAGTCTCTCACTTTTCAGGGGGCAACTAACAAAGCATTTGCAAGAAAAAGCTATAGAGGACAGAGAATGCAGGATTTTGCAATGACCATAAAGAGCACTTCAATAACATGCTGGATACCAAAAGAAGGATCAGGACACCAAAGTACATGCATTTGTACTCTGATTTGCTCATTTCAGTACAAGTGTCACGAAAACATAATCATTCCACAGTTGTTCTTGTACCTGCATCAAAGAGTCATTATAATGACCCCAAACGCCCTGTAGAGCGAGAAACACCGCGAAAAACACAATAACATGCTGCATTAAAAAATAAAGCCAAAAAGGCTCAGGACACTCGAAGTGTAATCGGATTTATTCATTTTAGTGATTGTGTCACAAAAGCACGATTGATTTGCACAGTTCTCATGCACCTGCATCCTAGAATCTCGGTTTAGCACCAAAATGCCTTGCCTTAGCTAGAAAAACCTATTAATGACATATAATTTAAATCAAACTTTAAAGTGCAGGTACACTCATTCGCGATTGTCTTCCCCTTAAATTTGAAAGTTTCTTACGTCTTGGGGTCAGATATCACAGCTTTTGCAGAAAAAAACTAAAGAGGACAGAGAATGCAGAAATTTGCAATGATCATAGAAAGAACTTCAATAACATGCTGGATACCAAAAGAAGGATCAGGACACCAAAGTACATGCATTTGTACTCTGATTTGCTCATTTCAGTATAAGTGTCACGAAAACATAATGATTCCACAGTTGTTCTTGTACCTGCATCAAAGAGTCATTATAATGACCCCAAACGCCCTGTAGAGCGAGAAACACCGCGAAAAACACAATAACATGCTGCATTAAAAAATAAAGCCAAAAAGGCTCAGGACACTCGAAGTGTAATCGGATTTATTCATTTTAGTGATTGTGTCACAAAAGCACGATTGATTTGCACAGTTCTCATGCACCTGCATCCTAGAATCCCGGTTTAGCACCAAAACGCTTTGCCTTAGCTAGAAAAACCTATTAATGACATATAATTTAAATCAAACTTTAAAGTGCAGGTACACTCATTCGCGATTGTCTTCCCCTTAAAATTGAAAGTTTCTCACGTCTTGGGGTCAGATATCACAGCTTTTGCAGGAAAAAACTAAAGAGGACAGAGAATGCAGCAATTTGCAATGACCATAGAAAGCATTACAATAACATGCTGGATGCCAAAACAGCACCGAAAAGGTTGTCTTTTTTAAGACGCATAATGATTCCACAGTTATCTTGTACCTGCATCGCAGAGTCGTGGTAATGTACCAAAATGCTTTGCAGAGCGACAAACACCTAGAAAGTACCTATAATTTAAAATCACAATTGAAAATCACACCGTTAGCTCTCACGCAGTTGCTTTTGTTTTTTCATCTGTTGGTTGTCAAGTGTGACAGCTACTGCAGGAAAAAGCGAAGGAGAACAATGATTAGGTGATCTGAATTTCTGCACAGTGATCCTCCTAATAGTGATGACATTAAAACAAATTTAAGATTTTGCAAATTAACCTGAATCACATTGTTTGATTGAACCAAAATAATTTTTAGAGCGAAACGAACTTGTGTATGACAAAATATTAAAAGCATTATAAGATGACACTGATTTGTATCTTTTCCTGTGTTTGCTGTTAGATAAGTGTATGAGTTAAATGTGGTCGCTAGATGGCGCCCTTGATCAATTAACAAATTGAGTACTGTTCTGACTACACCAGAGCACCAGCTGATCCACTTGCTGTCTGTAAGCAGTCTCATCACCGTCCTGGATGAGACCGATGATGGTGGTGTCGTCTGCGAACTTCAGCAGCTTCACAGAGGCGTCTGTGGAGGTGCAGTCAATGGTGTAGAGGGAGAAGAGTAGTGGAGAAAGGACACATCCTTGGGGAGTCCCTGTGCTGGTGGTCCGAATGTCCGGAATGGCCTGCCTCAGCCTCATCTGCTGACTTCTGTCAGTCAGAAAGCTGTAGATCCACTGACAGAGTGCAGGAGGCACAGTGAGCTGGGCCAGTTTGGAGCCGGGGGGGGGGGGGGGGGGAGGGACCACAGTGTTGAAGGCCGAGCTGAAGTCCACAAAAAGGACACGTGCACAGGTCCCAGGACGATCCAGGTACTGCAGGATGTAATGCAGCCCCAAGTTGACAGCGTCGTCCACTGATCTGTTTGCCCGGTAGGCAAACTGCAGGGGTCCAGCAGGTCCTTTGTGAGGGTCCTCAGGTGCCCACCTGAAGACCACACCAGACGCTCAAAGGTCTTCATGACCACAGATGTCAGCGCGACAGGCCTGTAGTCATTTAGTCCTGAGATGGTGGGTTTCTTGGGGACGGGGATGATGGTGGAGCGCTTGAAGCAGGAGGGGACCACACCCAGCTCCAGGGACCGGTTGAAGAGCTGGGTGAAGACAGGAGCCAGCTGGTCTGCACAGGCTCGCAGACAGGAGGGGGAAACCCCGTCAGGGCCTGGAGCTTTCCTGTTTTTTTGTCCCTGCAGCAGCCGGGTCACTTCCTCCTCGCTCACTTTTGGAGGCTCTGGGGGGTGGGTGTGCTGGAGCCCCGGGGTTGAGATGGAGTTGAGATGAGGGGCTCAGTGTCAGTGGGTGGTGGCAGGGGGGGCAGAGTGACTGCAGAGAGGAGAGGGGCAGGTGTGAAGTGGTCCCTTTCGAATCTGCAGTAGAAGGTGTTGAGGTTGTCAGCCATGATACGCTGATATACACCCTGTTTGAGCAGTGTTCATGGAGTGCAAGAGCAGGGCGGCAAGACACCTGCAGTTCACGTGTCAGATTAAAGTCTTAAAAGTCTAATCATAAAGATTAAGCTTGTAGTGGCACTGAATAGGGTTTTATGGAGCACCCAGAGCAGCAATGAAGAAATATATTGTTGTACAGGTAGGAATATGTTTCAGTTAACACAAATAAGATAAATATAGATAACAAAGTACAACATATTGCTAGGCTCCGCTCTGTTGGTTATGGCTGCCTTTGCGGCAGCTCTCTCTTTTCTGTCCGTTTCCAGTAATTTTTTTGTCTCTTATTTTGTAATCTTTGTATTTGGAGTGGATCATTACTTTGTGTGGCTCATTTGTTGGTCATGGACACCAAACTTTTTGTGGCTTAGTGATATTTTTACTACTTTTGCTCCTGTGTTTGTCTGGAGATCCTACATGTAACCATGGCTGCATTGTTTACATGTGAACTCAGCTGTTTGCAGCCTGTAGCATGTCAACGCTAACTGGTGTAAGGCCTGATGTCTTCCTACAAGGTGAGGAGTAGGAGGTGAGGACGACGTGATGGTTCTCAGGTGTGAACTAAGAAGTGACGACATGGACCTGTTAGAGACCTAGACCTGTTGGATCCATCGTTATTGGATATGTAAGATCTATCTCCAATAAGATGGACAAGCTATCCATGCTAACCCAGCAATAGAGGGAATTCCAGAGGGCAGAGTAGCATCATGCTATTCACAGACATGGCTAACGAAGCTAACATCAGACACCAACGCCATGTTGGAAGAGCTTCACCTGAGTAGACAGGATACAGAAGACAGAGATGGAGCATGACTGAAAGAAGCTCAGTCCGGACCCTGAGGAGGTGGAGGCTGGCTGAACTGGAGAATGATAGACAAGCTGTCATCATCTTTTTTTCTTATGGACCTTTTTGCACTTTCTTACTTTTGTTTTCTTGATTGCTGCTGCGACTTCAATTTCGTTGTACTTGTTACAATGACAATAAGTTCTATTCTATGGTGAGAAGTCAGAGTGGCACTGAAAACATACAGACCAAGAATTGTAGGAACTTATGGATAACAACAACATAATAATAATAATAATAAAAATTAAAAGCCAACCAAAACACCAGAGATATTACTCCATTTTAAAATGCAAGACTTTAAACTTTAAAAAAAAATCTCTGTTATTCTTCAGTAAAATTGATTGAGTCTATGAGAAGTCAGAGTGGTACTGAAAACGTACAGACCAAGAATTTTTTCGGTGAGTGAGGAGAAAAAGGAGGGGTATTTCACCACAGTACAGATGAGAGGGGGATAGGGGTGGGTTGGGACAGGGGGTTGTGTAAGAGGGACACTGGGTTTTTGGGGAGAGGACTTCTGTGGTCTCCGGTGTCTGGCCGGGTGCGCTGGGGGCTGGCACCGACTCGTGATGGGTGGTGGCCTGGGCTGGGTCCGTCCTCCCGGGTACCTGGCCGAACCCTCCCTCCTCGGGGGTGAGTGGCCCTTGGTCCTACCCCCTGCACTCGATCGGGGGCCCTGCGTCTAGCGGGGCCTGTAGGCCTCAGTCCCTGGCCCCCTGGGGCTCTCCCTCCGCAGTGTCGGGGGGTCTGCCTCTAGCCTTCACGGGACGCCCCCTCCTTGCCTCCTCCTGGCTTGGCGTGCTACTGTCTCCGTGGTGGTCTGTCTGGAGCCTGTGCTCTGTTGTGGCTGCTCGATGCCCGGATATGAGGGCTGTCTCAGTGCGTGTTTGGCCTCTGGGAACAGCGGGGCCACATCTGCATGATCACACCTTGGCATGATCACCTGACCTAAATCAAACCCAATATTCTGTGCTATCACCTGTACCCCTATATGTGTAGGTGAGTATATGCTTCTGTGTATATTTCTATATACGTATATGTACCTTTTTTTTTTTTTTACAATTGTCGTTGTTGTGCTCACTGCTACTCATGATTTCTCCAGTTCATTTCTCCACAGGTGCTTCTTGTGATTATGATTTCAAAGACCTGAGGATACTGCCTCTTTTCAGGCTCAGAGCTGGTTGTTTATTTCTCCTGTCTGTAGTCAGTTGTTCAGTTGTTGTGGTTGCTCTCTACTGTTGTTTTGTTGTCTCTCTCTCCCCCTCTGTCTAGTCTCTTTCTCTACACTCTTTCCCTTTATCACTGTTTCTTTCCTGATATCACCTTGTTCTGGTTAAAGCAGTAATCTTCAAACTTGGCAATATACGGGAGGGAAACTGTATGGATACATGTATGTGTATGTATATATATATGTGCATATATACGTCTGTGTGTGTGTGTGTGTGTGTATGTATATATATGTATGTGTATTTATGTATAAAATATATATCAAAAAACACTAATAAAGAGTACAATTTTAACACTCAAGGGGAGCCTTATACACTAACGGCTCCCTTTGGAAAAGCAAATGTGTTCTGCACAATACGGCAGCCAGACCATAATTCTGTTGTCGTGACGCTGAACAGGACAAGGGGAAAAAAGAAAAAGAAAAAAAAAAAAAAAAAAAAAAAGAAAGCCACTAAATCATCAGAGATATTACTCCTTCATTCTATAGTGTAAGACTTTAAACTTTGAAAATCTCTATTTTCTAAAATAAAATTTCTTGAATGTTTTTTGTAAGTAGTCAGACTGGTACCAAAAACATATGGAACAAAATTTGTGGGAACTTACGGATAACAAAAAAAATTGAAAGCCACCACAACATCAGAGACATTACTATTTTATTTGAGGATCCTAGACTTTAACATTTGAAATTTTTGTTTTTCCACACTAACTGCTTGATATCTTGTGTGTGAGAAGTCAGAGTGGTGGTGGCCGAAAACATACAGAACAAGAATAGTCAAACTAATGGATAACAAAAAAAATGAAAGCCACCAAAATATCAGAGATATATCTTTTTTATTTGAGGATCCTAGACATTAAAAATCTCTGTTATTCCACATTAATCGCTTGGTTTCTTGTTTGTGAGAAGTCAGAGTAGTAGTGAAAACATACAGACCAAGAATTGTCAGAACTTATAGCTAACATAAAAATTTAAAGCCACCAAAACATCACAGCTATTACTCCTTTATTTTAGGATCTAAAATTTTTACTCTGAAAATCTCCGTTATTCTACAGTAAAATTGATTGCTGGTCAAGTCAAGGAGGGGAAGCTCATTTTCTCCAGCCTTCATCATAAATTCGATTATATATTTAAACGTAAATTCTACCCTCCATTCTTCTCAAGAAAATGATCTGTGACCCTGTCGTATCAACCAGGTGTTTTTTCCAGGGATTTTACCAGTGTTCTCTCAATGGCCAGCGGAGCTAGACTGCTAAAAGGGTCTTGGCCCATTGTGTTGTGGGTGTTCGACTTGAGCCGCTTTAAACAGAAGCTCCTCTCTACACCTGCAGGCTGTAAGTGCGAGTGACGGGGGAGAAGCTCGGCAGCTGTAGCTGTAGCTGTATTGGTGAAAAGAGAGAGAATCTTTAAACACAACGCTCGTCGTTTTTAAGAAAGGTAAACTCGCTTGGGATCGTTAAAGCCATCGAATCAGTCCAGAACAACTGAATGTACAACTGAGAAGATGCTCCGGTGGAGGGTTATACTTCAAGATCACTGACTGGCTCATTTCACTGTCAATCAAAAAGGGATTCGGCCTCTGACAGATCATCCAATCATCATGCAGAAGCCCAGCTTCCAGGCCAGGCCACTGTCTCATAGACCCCAGAGACGCTTAGCGTCCGAGGACCAGACAAAGCCCAGCGTTTATCCAATAACCGTCCAGTTTCCACAGTGGAACAACCAGCTTCTCCGTGAAGTCAGAAGACGCCCAGCGTCTGACTGTGTTTAAGCACTGAGATGCTGCGGGGATGAACGAGGAGGAGGTCAAGCCAGTTACCTGTGATAGGTAGCTGATTCTGAACAAAAGATGAAGGAATTCATTTTGTCAATGAAATGTACACACAGCAGTACATAGCACCACTTTTTGGGGGCCATTTTAGGGGAAGCTGAGCTTCCCTTGCAGTCTTAGAGCAATCGCCACTGATATATATATATATATATATATATATATATATATATATATATATATATATATATATATATATATATATATATATATATATATATCAGGGCTGTCATTTTAACGCGTTAATTAGATTAATTAATGACACCGCAAATTAACGCGTTATAAAAATGATCGTAGATTAATCTGGATCCCAAACACGCGAGGCATTCAAAGACGCACTTATTTTCAAATGCCTAGCATTTACAAACCGTTTGTCCTACATGGAAAAAGTGGTGTTCTCGTCAGATTTTCAAATTTCCGACGGTCCCTGAATGTATCACACCTAGCAACATGCTTTGAACCGGGGGGTAGAGAGTGCACTGTTAAGGGGACTGCCGTCCATATCTCGTTTATTCACACGTCCTATTTGAAAATCTACAGAAAATCAACCGTTTGCTCTAGCTCAATTCTGTAAAAACAGGTCATTTTACACTCTTTACTGCATCAAACAAGCCCTGAATGATCGATAAATGTCTTGTATTTTAAATCTATTATTAATAATTCTTTGAAAATATCCTTCCTTCTTCCTTGTGTCATTTGTTAGCTTGGGGCTGCTCTGCACCAATGAGCAACAGTTTGTGTGTTCAGAGCATGTTAAACTGAGAATACTTCACTTTTCTTTGATCCAAGACTTGAATTTAGTGTTTTGTACATAGTTCCTAACAGTTTTTAGCCTTTAGCCCTGGTTCTCCTGACCTCATAGAAGTATAAGAGTTCATATTGCAGTGAAAATTGAGTCAACATCAAGTAAAAATGTGAACAGAAGCAAAAAACGTCCTAAAAATCAAATCAGCTTACCTTAGGTGCAGGACTGTGTAGATTTTGTAAAGATAGAACCATACAACTTTTCGTAATACGTTCCCTATGCCTCAGGGTACCTAAAAATGTGTTGTATATATTCCCACCTCATTTTTAAATGTCTTTTAATGTAATTTTAATGTCCTGGAATTCAAAGTCTTTATTTTGGGACCTTAAGCAGATATGAGATTAAAATGGGATTAATTAGATTAATTAATTACAAATCCTGTAATTAATTAGATTAATTTTTTTAATCGCCTGACAGCACTAATACATATATATATATATATATATATATATATATATATATATATATATATATATATATATATATATATATATATATATATCTATCAGTGGGGAATCTTCAGGGACCTAGGCCTTCAGAGAAGGCCTTAAAAAATCTGGACCAAAAAATATACGAATCATATATCTCTATATATATAATTTCTGATTTAGTTGAATAATATACATTTAATACATCATGTAAGTTTTGAAATTAAGTGTACTGCAAAGTTCACTTCAGTAATAAAAGGGTTACTGTCTTGAAACATGTTATCTCTGTCAGAGCCCACTTTGCTGGCTCGTTAAGTGGTTAGGACTTCACGAAGGCCAGGCTGTATTTTGGTTTGGAGAGAGACAGGAAAATTGACCAATCACGATTTGATTTTTTGGGGGGCGGGACAAAAACAGAAGAGCATAGGCCTTCGTGAAGTCCGAACAGTGGGCAGAGTGGTTAGAGCGGTGAAAGACAGCAGGAGAATGAAGTTGTGGCTAGCTTGTTAGCATCTTTTTCAGTGTGTGCTAGTAAAAATTTCATCTGGTCGTGCGAGTGCTTATGTCTTAATACTTCAACTATCACGGGCACTGTGTAAGACATTGTAGTTTGAATTATTCCTCTCTTTCACTGGCTCAGTCAGTCTCCTCCACCTGAACTCTCCCCTGTTCTAAAGAGAGAGCGCTGTCGCGTACACGCGCAGCGCGTATGTGCATCACCCACCGAAGACAGACAGAACTTCACAACGACACACGTTTTTATTAAAGTCAGCCTTCTTACTATATGATTAACGCTGCTCTAAACTCTCCTGATTGAAGAGGATGCTGCGTTAGAGCAGAGCTACTTTAGTTTAACTCACGACATGTCAACACCAAAAAAGAAAGATAGAAAACAGCTAAGGCTCTGATAAACTCTTCATCAAGTGCTGCACAGTTATCTGTCTCCGTCTCTGAGGTCTCCTGCAGCGTCTTTGGATCAAACCAACTAAGAGAGAGGGGGTGGATGGTTTTTGAGTTTTTGATATAACGCCCAAGTACGGGACTTGATTCACTTTCAAAAAATATTAGCGATCACGGGAGCATAATCAAAGTTGGGGGATAATCAGGAGAAATCACAAGCCAGGAGAACAGCCAGAGAAGGAGTTTAAAAATGGGAGACTCCCTCCATATTCTGGAGTGTTGGCAGCCTGCCAGTACTCTCGATGGGTAGAAGTAGATGGGTATAAAAACTCAAGACATTTTCTTCATCATTTTAGGTTATTTTAGTAAGTTTTGTAAACTCACTTAATAATGTTAGTCATTGTTTTATGTAAAGCCTATTTTTTTATTTTCATTTTATTTATTCAATGATAATGTTTTTTGTTAACTACTTTTTTCCGCGACGATTTCTTTTCTGGGCTGTGAGGGCTGAGGTGAAGGCCCAGCTGTAGTACTCACGGTTCGCCACTGATATATATATATATATACATCGCGAAAAAAGTAGTTAACAAAAAACATTATCATTGAATAAATAAAATAAAAAATAAAAAAAAGAGGCTTTACATAAAACAATGACTAACATTATTAAGTGAGTTTACAAAACTTACTTAAATAACCTAAAATGATGAAGAAAATGTCTTTAGTTATTATCTTTGTCAATCTGTCATACATAAACTCGTTACTTTTACCCATGGAGAGTACTGGCAGGCTGCCAACACTCCTGAATATGGAGGGAGTCTCCCATTTTTTAAACCCCTTCTCTGGCTGTTCTCCTGGCTTGTGATTTCTCCTGATTGTCCCCCCACTTAAAGCATGCTCCCGTGATCGCTAATATTTTTTGAAAGTGAATCAAGTCTCGTACTTGGGCGTTATATCGAAAACTCAAAAACCATCCACCCCCTCTCTCTTAGTTGGTTTGATCCAAAGGCGCTGCAGGAGACCTCAGAGATGGAGACAGATCACTTTGCTGCACTTGATGAAGAGTTTATCAGAGCCTTAGCTGTTTTCTATCTTTCTTTTTTGGTGAAGGCCTAGAAGTCCCTGAAGGTTCCCCACTGATATATATATATATATATATATATATATATATATATATATATATATATATATATATATATATATATATACATATATATATATATATATATATATATATATATATATATCAGAGGCGAACCGTGGCCCCAGCCACTGGGCCTTCAGTAGGACCATGGGACCACACGTGGCAATAAACAATCAAAAAAAGAAATAAAAACAATAGCCAGAATCATGTGACATGGAAGATTAGTATATTGATAGTTTTGTGGGATTAAATATTTATCATGTGCCTGAACACTGCAACACCTAACACAAATTCAAACAATTAAAAAAACTAAGATATAAAATTGAAAAAAAAGAAAAAAAAAAAAAGGTTCAAGTAATCCAGCAACCACACAGTCTTCTCCATTACTTTCTGCCATTTCTCTTCACGTTCTGCCAACTAGATCTTCTCTTTTCTCCTCTCTCACTCACAGCTACAGTTGGGTGCTTATCCATTAAAGTGATACTCCAGGATGGAACAAGTTGGGTCCTATCACAAGGTTTAGGGCAGAAATTACCCCTACAGCAGTGTTTTTGTGCAGCAGAAGCCCAGAGCGCTCGCACCAAACACCCCCTCCCTGCTCCTCTGTTGGTTTCCTCTGCACTCAGATGGAGCCATATTTTACTTGATCAAAAACGCAAATAAACGGACTCCCACAGAAAAAATCTGATATCGGTCTGCATTCACGCTTTGTGTAGAGCACTTTCAGCGCGTTACTTTCACACAAAAAGACCTCTAAATAAGGCTCTAGTTCTCGTAGTGTCTCTTCGTCCTGACAAGACTACCTGCGTTTGTTTATATCTGGAACGCCACGGACTGATACACTAAGCGGCGAGAGCCTCGTAGCCAGCTGTGGCTCTGCAGCGGAGGTAGCGCCGTTTTACGACACCATGAGAACTAGAGCCTTGGTGTTTTTGTGTGAAAGTAACGCGCTGAAAATTCTCTAAATAAAGCGTGAATGCAGACAGATATCAGATTTTTTTCGGGGAGAGTCCGTTTATTTGTGTTTTTGGTCAAGTAAAATATTGCCCCGTCAGAGTGCAGAGGGGCAGGGAGGGGGTGTTTGGTAAGTATTCGCAAATCCCTGGAAGATGACAGGTATGAGCCCGCCCACAATTTAACAAAATATGATTGGCTAAGACAACTGTCATTGTCAAATTGTGTCCACATTCCTTTGAGTCACACAGGCATTTGTTGCAGTTACTGAAGGCCCTACCTGCCAGAATGTGTCGCTGATTTACCAAGATACCATCAAAGGGAAAATTGTGATTGGTCCATTTTCCATTTGGTTATATTAACCCCATTGTTTGCCAGGACAAGTTTATAAAAATAATATAAAACTCATTGCGATGATTTCATTGAGTAAAATAAATAAATAAAAACAAAATAAAACCAAATAAAGAAATAAAATAATTATTTAGGAGTACAAAAATTCTTTCAATATTCTTTATTAGGCCTTCACTGAATACCTTGAAGGCCCAGTGGGTTCCCCACTGATAAATATACAATTTTGATCAACATGTAACCCAGACAAATATGTCAATATATAAATAAAGTAGTCACAAGGTCATAAGAGATGTTACAATTCAAAAGATTAAAGGGAATCAATAAATAAAAGTTGTATAAATATGGTTAAAATTGTATTTCATGTATGTGTTAAAAAGGTTTAAAATCTGTTCAAAGTAAACGAGTGATGAGTATCAGTTAAAAACGAGTGAATACAAAATGTTTTCATGTATTTTATTTTGTTTTTATTGTGAAAGAGCTAAAAGGAAGTGCTGTGTACACAACCCTTGCCGATCAGTTTCGTATTCGCTTTACTAAGAAACCGGAAGTGGGATGCGCTAGCTTGACCTGGAGAGACGCAATGTGAATCTGCCATGTGGCTGCTATTTTTGAGTAATTAGAAGAGTTTTCTGGACTTTTAGCTCAATGGTCGTCAATGACCACTCGTCTATTGCTTTTGGATTAACTATGGATAATTTCTGCCCGAAGTCTGCCCTGCAGTAGGTTGTTTAAAGAACTTTTGAAGCAGTTTAGCACCGTAGCTTGTAGCATTCGCTAGTCAAGCGGATGTAGCGCCGCCAACGGACTAGTTTTGCTCAGTCAGCTTTCTATGGAGACTTCTTTCTCATCATTCCGGACTTGATATGAAGATTGGTCGTTCTCAAAGTGCTAATAGACTGCTGGAAAAGTTCAAAGTGTGGATTCTATCTTTGCTCTCCTGGACATCGCTTGCTATAGGCTAACCCTGCATTCGCCAAAGTGGGAGGATCGAGCTGCCATCTGAGGACACTGTTTGGATTTCTCTTCACGTGAACTTGGACTGGAGGCTGTGAGTACTGACTGAACTACAAGCTCAGGGTTTATTTTGGTTTGCTCCTAGAGTGAAGCAGCCATTAAGTTTTGGGCCTCACCGCAGGCCTGCAATTATAGGGTTTTTCTAAACTTAATAACCAGGCAGGTGTGAGTGTGTGTGTGGCGCCTTGCATAGGTTATTATTTTAAGTTAAGAAACATATTATTTCAATTTAAGAAACTTATTATTTTAAGCCAAGAAACTGAGAAAATACAGATTTCAGGAGCAATTATGATTTATTGTTGGTTTACTTGTTATAATGTTGATTTTAAAAATGTTCAGTAAACTGGAAGTTTGCATTTAACTTAAAAGTTTGATCATTTAATCTGATCTTGGTTTTTCTGCATGTAAGATCGTAATAAGAGTGGGTATCGAATATTAAAGGGACACTTGGGATTTTTTACACAGTAACATAGATGAAGCAGTATCTCTTCATTAGCTCTCAATATAATATTTAAGAACCTAGAGGCCCTTTCCTAATATAGTGGGTAAAGGTGGGCTACAAATATGACTAAAGCACCTGATAATGTAGCAAACAAAGGAGAATTCTACATAATCATTTGCATGCATGTCCAAAAACAATTGAAACTGATTTACTGATTTGAAGTGACACAATGATGTGAAGATTGAACAAGTAGTTTTGAGAATTTCAATTCTGATCTGAGAAATGAACCAAAGCAACTGAGAAAAACTACAATAGTTGCATACGAAAAGGGTCCTAAAAAGTGGGACGGCTCGTCTCGGTTATTTGGGGATCTTTCCCGGGATAAGTCAGTGGAAACACCACAAAATCCATGCCTTACCCAGACGAACCGAACTGGTCTGCTTGGTGGAAATGCGGCTTTAGAACCACCCACTCATATGAATATTATTCTCTGCTGTATTTCATGCTGGCAGTGTCTGCTACATAAGATAAGACATAAGATAAATAACCGTGAGAGTAGAGGGCTTTTATTTACTTATTTATCAATATTTAATTCTGTTTCCACATTTATTTGGGTGCTTGACGTGACGCTCCATTTTGCGTCCTTTGTGACAAATATAAATAACAATTTATAATACTTAATTAAAACCCCTATTTTTTCCTTTACAGTATAAACTTCCAGAATAAATACATCTGTAGTTAATGAGCTTTAAAATTGAAATATGAAAATATTTTGTTTTAAACATGACATTTGTCCACCGGTGTGACTAGTGGTGCAGCGGATCATCATTGACCAGATCGACGTAATCGGTTTGGGACACATGTGACCCGTGGATTGATTTCTGAAAAAAGCTGTGTGCTTGTCCGCACACATCTTTCGATGAGTGGAGACGGGACGTGTGCAGACGTGGCAAGCAGGGGAGAGGAGGAGCTTGAACACCCTGCGACACACTGGGCATACACACCGTGCCGTGCCTAAAGTGATTCTCCAGGATGGAAGTTGGGTTCTATCACAAGGGTTAGGGCAGAAATTACCCCTACAGCAGTGTTTTTTGTGCAGCAGAAGCCCAGGGCACACGCACCAAACACCCCCTCCCTGCTCATATGCCGGTTTCCTCTGCACTCAGACGGGGCCATATTTTACTTGACCCAAAACATAAATAAACGGACTCCCACCGAAAAAATCTGATATCTGTCTGCATTCACGCTTTATTTAGAGAATTTTCAGCGCGTTACTTTCACACAAAAACACAGCTAAATAAGTCTCTTGCTCTCATCGCCGTAAAACGGCGCTACCTCCGCTGCAGAGCCACAGCTGGCTACGAGGCGCTCGCCACTTAGTGTATCAGTCCGCGCGCACGGTGTGCCAGATATAAACAAACGCAGGTAGTCTGCCAGGACGATTCATGCAATAACAACGTAAAGATGAGTGATTATGAGAGCGAGGACGACCTGCCATTCACTTTGCATTCCATTCCTATATTGTTTATATCTGGTTGTTTATATCTGGCGTGTCTTTTTGAAAAAAAATCTGAAATTATAAGCTCAGGTTCTTTCACTCTCCTTGTTTCAAGGAAGATGTCTTCCAATGTTTCTTTGAGTTCTATTTTATTAATGGTCTTTCAACCAAAATTAAAAGGAGATATGCCTTTTTATGTTACTGTTGCACTTTAAGTTGATTTTTGGTTCATTGTTAAATTTTAAAGGAAGGAGATATGCCTATATAGGGTGCACGTCATTTTAATTATATTTGCCTTACCCCACATGGAGAGATAAAGTGGGGACCACCGTGTCACATCAGCTCGCAAGCTCTCTGTTAAAGGGTCAAAATTTAATCAAATCATCTAGCACAGGTGGAAATGTTATACCTAGATACTTAATGCCTTTCTTGGGCCAGGCAAAGTTACCAAATTGGAAGAGAGATTTAGGGCAGTATGGTGTAAGAGGAAGAGCCTCAGACTTTGACCAATTTACTTTAAAACCTGAAACGGAAGAAAACCTATCTATAATTTTAAACAGGGAGAGGAGAGAGGATCTGAAACAAATAAGAGAATGTATATAGCATTAATTTATGGCGATGCTCTCCAACTAAAATGCCTGGAAATGTAGGCTCACTGCGGATAGCCACTGCTAATGGCTCCAGCGCAACAGCAAAGAGCAGGGGAGAAAGAGGATCCCCCTGTCTAGTGCCTCTACCTAGTTCAAATGGAGAGGATATGACACCATTAGTGAGAACAGAAGCTGTGGGATGAGTGTAAATAAGGCTGACCCAATCTATGAACCTCTGGCCAAAACCTAAAGACCCCAGGGCAGAGAGCAGGGGTGCTTCCCAATGTGCCAAAATGCAGTCTCCTATCTCCTCTCTCCTCCGCGACACCGGAAGTACTTTGTGAGCAGCCATGTTGGAGGACATTTCAAAGCGCCAAATGTGCTCGTAGTAGAGAGGAGAGAGGAGAGAGGAGACTGAGCTGGAGGAGGCATAATCGAGGAAACACAAGAGCAGGCTTCGCGGAAGTCTTTTCACTGACAGACACGCCCCCTTGTGACATATCAGAGCCGGCTATAAAGCGTCAGCTGTCCACATGTGTGAAACGTGAGCTCCATGGAGCAAGATAAGCTGTCTAAGTGTAAAGTCTGGCTCACACTACAGGATTCTCGCCCCGATTTAACCCAGATTCGGTCCTCCCAACAATCGGGGAAGAAATCTGGTCGTGGACTAAAATCGGCCGACGTTCGGGCAAGATTATCTTCTAGTGTGAGCGGTTGACAGATGAATCTTTAGCCCCACGATAGTCTCACAGACTCGTCGGGGCCGCCCCGATAATTTTCACGTTTGATATTTATCTGGATGATTACAACATTCATTCTCACTGAGGATGACAACAGAAAATTAGAAAGAGCCCCAGAGACCGGACAACAGACAACACACAAAGGCTGAAAGTGAAACTCAAAGGTCCCGGGTCAGCTGACTGCGCACTCCACTGGCCCACTCGAGCCAGTTCAATGATGCCTTTAAAAATAACACATAACCACGCCATTTTCATACAGTAGCAAACTGTTGTTTTATCAGTGATGGGTGTGAGATCATGCCATTATTGGCTGATACAGCAACAGTTTCACCTCTGTCCCTCTGCGTGTGCGTAATGGATGAAAGGCACCGCTGCAGACAGCTCCACTTCTCTCTCCTCCTGTCCCACCAGTGCGCTAAGCAGTGCTTATAGCAGAATAAATACATTATTTATGAACACAAAGTGGCCCCAATATAAGACTTAAAAACTATCAATCTGGGCCTGGGAAAACGTGACATTTTTCTTTTTCATTCATGAACATATTCATGTTAAACTGATCTAAAAGTGAATATGAATTTTCTGCGGTTGAGCGCCCTGTTGTTAACATTATTTTCCTTAGTTTAGTTTGTCTCGTGTGTTCAAAACGGTTTATCCAGCTGTGACGCCGTCATCACTAAGATATGTCGCTTCATGCGACGCTCCAGAGGAGAGGACATCTCAATGCTCATAAAATGAACCTCCTCGTCTCCTCTCTACTCTCTTCGTTTCCTCGCGTCTCTGGCATGCATCTCCGGTGGGCGGGACTAAGACGCAAGTGGAGGAGGCAGGCGGAGGAGGCGAGGATGGAACTTTGGAGCTTTGAGAAGAACCCCAGGAACTGCCACTCAACCCTGTCAAAAGCCTTCTCGGCGTCCAAGGAGATGGCTGCCATAGGGGAGGTGTATATGGAGATAATTTTGTTTCTTTATTATTCAATCAAAAAGAATAGATTTGAAACCAAAAAAGAGATTTGTAATCAAAAGACAATAAGTAGGAAATGAAAAAAAAAAAGTTGAGATCTAAACAGAGCAGGTTGCAATTGAAAAAAAAAAGTTGAGATCAAAATACAACAGGTTGCGATTGAAAAATTAAACTGAGAACCTATTTCTTTCCATTTTGCTTATAAATCAGCCCTCTTTGCTTTCAAGTTGAAAACATTCTCTTGCAAATCATTCCTTTTTGTTTGCAAACTCCAAAGTTTTGCTTGCGAATTCTACTGCACTTACTGGGCGCTGGTGGATGACAGAATAGTTTCTATTGGTTGGTTTGACCTGGCTTTACCGAGTGCGAGCGCCAGCTACCACTTCCTTACACAACGCCTGGAGGTAAGTTGATAGCCTCTGGCTAGAGTCCGCTGTACACTCACAAAAACAACAACAACACAATATAATGAATTATAATGCCCTACTGCTGCAAGCACGCTAATTAGCATGGTTGTCTCTGCTAGTCAGGGCCTGAGCATAGTTACATTAGCTAAGATAGTGAGTGATTAAAACACTGTTCCACGGTACACGCGGGGGGGCATGGTACACAACAGTACAGGGTTTCTCCCAGTGTATTATAAGCCTGGCGGGCCCGCCAGGCTTTACCTGCCCCCCCACGCCAGGCTAAGCTTTTTAATTCACTTTTGGCACTCCATTAACACATGATCAGGTGTCTTTTTCATCACCTGACAACGTTACAACTTTGTTGAGCAGAGTCGCGCCTAACGGGACATGTCACGGACGTATAACGTATAACATTTATGTATAACATTTTAACACCAGTCAAAGCAGAGTGAGACTGCTCAAGACACTCTTGAAATGTTGTTCAACCAATCACATAAATAAATAATTATAATACTTTTGCACTAAAAACTTCAGGACAACTGTCTGGTGTAGCATTATTTCGTCTCTCTCTGTCTCTCTCTGACACACAGTGACACACGCCTTCCTCCGGTCAATTGCCATGACAACGTGACGCTCACTGATCAATTGTTTGGACCTGAGTGAAAACAAACGCGAAACCCTACGAGCTGAAAAATCAAACGATGGATCATTTTCACATGTGGTGAAAGCATCTAAGCTCACAGAAGCTTTGAGCTCTGCGCTAACAGCTAGCAGCCATGCTGCAGCGGCCAGCTGAGCCTTGCCGAGCCGCATCTCGGTTCTCGTTAACGGCACCACGGTCCGCTCTGTGCAGACCTCTCGGCCAGCCGGTGAAGCAGCGGTCTGCTGAGCATGACGTCCGTCAAATGCAACCTGTTGTATTTTGATCTCAATTTTTTTTTTCAAATGCAAACTGTTGTATTTTGATCTCATCTTTTTTTTTCAATTGCAACCTGCTCTGTTTTGATCTCAACTTTTTTTTTTTTCATTTCCTACTTATTGTCTTTTGATTACAAATCTCTTTTTTGGTTTCAAATGTATTCTTTTTGATTGAATAATAAAGAAACAAAATTATCTCCATAGGTGTAGTCCTGACAGACCCACATTATATCAATAAACCTTCTGATGTTGTCTGCAGAACAGGGAGGATGTATAAAGCCAACCTGGTCAGGATGGATCAGGGAAGTTATAACTTTGCATAGTCAGTTGGCTAAGATTTTGGATGATATTTTACTTATCGCAGGACGTCAGACTTATTGGTCTATAGCTTTTGAAATCCAAGGGATCTTTACCAGCTTTTAAAATAAGAGTAATAGCAGCCTCTGTCAAAGAGGGAGGAAGTCTGCCCTTGTCAAATGCTTCATTATAAGTTTCTAAAAGCAAAGGTGCTAGCGCTGCAGAATATGCTTTATAAAACTCTGCTGTAAAGCCATCTAAGCCTGGAGCTTTACTTGAAGGTAGATTTTTGATGACATTCATTATTTCTTCAATAGTGATGGGTGAATCCAGTTGCTCAAGTTGGTCCTCTGATAATCGAGGAAGATTGAGCGTTGAGAGAAAGGATATAATATCTATTTTACTCACTGTTAGCTCGGAGGTATATAGTTTAACATAGAAGTCTCTAAAAGTCCCACTTATTTCTTTAGGATCACACAGAAGTCTGCCATCAGCCCCCTGAATGGCTGGAATGGCACTTAATATTTCTTTTTGTTTAATGTATCTAGCTAGTAGCCAACCAGCCAAAAATGTGTGATAATGATATTCATGACGTTATGGGAAAAAAACAAACAACTCATTATTAGTGATTGCTGCTTCTGAACAACAGCATTTTTATTGCACACACAGTATGGATGCCACTTTTCCAATCATTTACTACTACTACTACACAAGCTTGAAATGTAAGCAAAGTAAGTAGGTCAGATCTAGAGGAAATCTTTCGTTTTGGAGGAGGAAAAGTTAATCTAGAGGGTGCCCACTCTCCCCCTCATTATTTACTATCTTTATTGAACTCCTAGCAGCAGCCCTTCGCCAGAATAGTAACATAGGTATCGAGACTCCAACATCTCATCACAAAATCAGTTGATATGCAGATGACATATTGTTATATCAGAAATCCAAATCTAGATCATTAAAAGAAACTATTGATTTAATCCGATCATTCTCCCATCTATCAGATTATTTAATAAACTGGTCTAAATCAAGTATTCTTCCCATTAAAGACAGCGGTTGGGATGTGGCAGCCCATACATCACCTATTCCGATATGCACCAGTCACCTGACATACTTGGGTATCCACATCTCCTCCAGGTTGTCAGAGCTGTTTAATCTAAATTTTACACCACTGTTGAAAACAATTACGGATGACCTTGAACGATGGATGAACCTACCAATATCTCTCACAGGCAGAATAGCTACTATTAAAATGTCAATATCACCAAAAATAAATTACTTATTCTCAATGACTCCAATTCAACCTACACTCACTTGGTTTAAATCTCTAGATTCCATCACTTCAAAATATTACTGGAAAAACAAACCAGCAAGGATTAAATTATCTACACTACAGAAACCCAAACATCTCGGAGGCTTAGAAGCCCCACAATTCTTCCACTACTTCTTAGCAAACCAACTGCAGTATATCACAAAGTGGATCCACAATAGTCAACAATGCAACACTTGGTTAGACATAGAAAAAACATTTTGTAAAGAAATAAAAATTTCAGACCTACCGTTCTTAATAGGGGTGTAAATCACCAGTTTCATGACGTTACGATACGATATCGATTCTTTGAACAACGATATGATATTTGCTGATATCATTAAGTCTGTCACGATACGATACGATACGATTCAGGAGCCTTCGATCGATTTAAGACGATATTATGTCCTCACTGAACACAGTCAGCAGCATTTCACCTGAGGCAAGAAAGAAATACAAAACAATTTTGATAGTTTTATTACTGAAATGTGGAACGATGTGCTGACCTTTGGGTATGATAGTTTGTAGAGGATTATAGCCATCTGTATGATCTAATTATGTTTTAAAATTAAAACTGGTTAAATTCAGGTAAGGTGCTTTTTTTCCCCCACAATTACCTTATGGGTCTGACTGTTATACTGTAATGTTTGTTTATTATATCAAGTAATGATGCAACACTATAATTAAAAATTACTGATTACATCAACTTTATTATTGACCATTTGAACATTTTCTATCAAACCAAAAATTTGAAGCTTTGATTTTAATTAAACCCAAACATTTCTATTGTTCAAAATTAGAACTATCAACTTAACTAACTTAACATTGATAGTTTTTTTTTTTTTTACTGTGATGCCTGATAACTACAGTTTGTATGTCAGTGTGATCAGACTTTGTTTCACTGTGGAATAGCTCATGTGGAGGAGGAATGACACTAAGCTCTCGCAGTTTTACTTTTTAACTTTATGAAATTTCATGAATCAGTGCGCTACAAAATCAAATTATGAGATAACTCACTGCAGCCGTGTGATGATGCACTCCTGTCGTGTGTGCAGCATGCATCCTCTGCAGTCCGGTCGACCGTAATTTACCCGGATACAGGAGAGCTATTTTGTGATTGGCCGATATGTCTTGCTCCCTTTTAGCTCTATGATGCTAACAGCGTCTCGCTACACGTTCGCCTACAGCGGTGTGACTCGGTGGGCGCTAAACAGTACGTTTTACAGCAGGAGAAATATCAGGCGTGGCGTGTCAGAGAGTGAAAAGGTTCAAATGTGTGTCTCATACGCTGAGTGCGTGAGGCTTGAGAGGAAACTTCAGAACGACTCGCGGAACGGACATGCGTGTCCGGTCGGGATTTCAAAATAAAGGCGTACATCAAAGACCACGATGTTGATTGATGTTTAGACTTTCCATCGATGTGATTGGATCATTGCTCAACCAGTGGATGTATCGATATATATTGATGGATCATTACACCCCTAGTTCTTAAATCAATCAGTTAAACTCCACCCATGTTTTAAAAGTCTAACCATATCAACAGCTCTGAAAGCTTGGTGGAAATTCCACAAAATCACAAACACCTCTTTCGCTCTGTCAGACTACACACCAATTTGGAACAATCCGGATATCAAAATCAACAAAAAATCAATTAACTTCCATACATGGACCTGGAAGGGAATCACTCATTTTAGACTCACAAATAACACTATGCTGCCATTCTCTGATCTGGTCCAGGAATTCGGCATGGGGGAAAACCTTTTTTTTGAATACCTACAACTTAAATCTGCCGTTACCTCTAAATTTGATATCACTCGTACAAACTTAAACTTACCCGCCTCAACCTTGGACCTAATTAAAATCAACCCCATAAAGAAAAAATCATTGTCCAAGATATATAAGATAATTGCCAACTTAGACAAATCAATATCACTACCATCAATAAAGTGGGAACAAGACCTGGCCCTCACCCCCAATGCTGACTTCTGGAACCAAATCTGTGAAAACACCTTCTCCATAAGCACCAACAGTAATATCCAACTAATCCAGTACAAAATCATCCACAGGGTTCACTTTACAGGGCACAGGATGTTTAAAATGGGTTTAGCACAATCTGACACTTGCACCCACTGCTCCCAACACACTCCAGACACTTACCTTCATGCCACCTGGAACTGCACACCTGTCCAACAATTTTGGGTTGATATTATCACATCTCTCTCAAATATTTTGGGCTGCCCCATCCCTCTGTCCCCTTCACTGTGTCTGCTAGGGGATTTATCATCATTAAACCATAAAATGAAAATAAATAGACCTCTTCTCATAGCTCTAACCATCGCTAAGGACGCGGTCACACTGGCCAACCGTGCCGTGCCTAAGCACACTTCAGCCGTAAAGCATGTTTGGAATGGCCAGTGTGACCGCAACTGTACCGTGCTCAAGCACGATTCCCTTCCGTGCTTCGGCACGCTTCGAAGAGGTGGGCTTCGGCACGGTTTACTTCATGCACGAGCGCAAGCACGCGGACAGCACGTGCGATCCATTACGTATAATCATCGCAAGCGCATCTCTCGACGATCATTTTAAACAAAGCAGGGTGTTAGAGGGCTGTGTCGGGCGATAATGACTTAATATAAGTCCTAAAGTCTCTAAAGTTGTAGCAGTGCTCTCTGTGTCTCATTGTGCTGACTCTGATGAGATCGTGCTTCATGTAGCCTAAACAGATGCTTCACGATGACGAAGGCGGGCAGTGCGCGTGTCTGATACCCGCTAAAGTCTGGTTCATATTGGGGTAGTGTGACCGCCGGCTGTACTCTCAAGCTGGGGAACAGCGCCGCAGGGGGGCAATCGTGCTTAAGCACGGAACGTTTTGGATGGCCAGTGTGACCGCGTCCTAAGAAAACTATTCTCATGAACTGGAAATCAAAACAGGCAATGAATATTAGATTCTGGAAAAACCTCCTTGCCGACCACATATCAATGGAAAATCTAACTGAATCAACCAGGCAAAGGATCGAAGACCAGGACTCAATCTGGCAACCTTTTCTAGCACATCTATATTCCTAACCAAAGATCCCTCTCATGTAAGCTAGTACTGACCCCTCGTGCTCTGTTCTCTCATTTTTTGTTTTTTTTTCTTCTGGTTGTTTTTTTTTTCTTTTCCCTCTCCTCTACTGGTTTTATATACCATAGATTCCTGAGAACTAAAGGAGAGGAAATAGCACAGCTTCATGGGTCCCAAAGGAGGTAAATATACTCTGGTGATGGTGGTCGGAGACATCTTTCCACCTAGATACCCAGGTTAACCCACAACCTTGTGGGGCTAACTGGCCTAGCGGCCTCCTCTGGGGTGCTGCGGTGCTCGGTGCCTTCCCTCCTGTTCCCTGTGGCTGCTGGGTCCGTGTTCAGTCTGCAGGGTCTGGGGATGGCGCTGGCTTCCTCTTGCGGTGGTGCCTTGGCTGGCCCTGGGGCTTGGGAGTGGTGGGCTCCTCTGCTCTGCACCTGTGTCTTTTCCTTCCTGCTGTCCGCCCTGCGGCCCCTCCCCTCCTCCTTCCCCCTCACCTGCTCCCCCCTCTCCCTTCGCGGGGGGTTGGGGGCCCCTGGCCGCCGGTGGGTCGGCCGCTGGGGCCTGGCATACCTCCAGGGGGGGCTGCGACATCTGGGCTGTACCACTGGGTCTGGGTGGGGCGACTCCAGATCCTGCCATGAAGTAGGAGACAATGGCGGTGGGTGTCCCCTGGTGCTGGTCCTACCTCCCCCGGTGGCTCGGGCAGGGGGTGGGCACCAGGGACTCGATGTTTGGGTGCCCTGGGGTCCTCCCCCGGGGGGCGGTGCCCTTGGGGTGGCCCGCCTGAGTTGGGTCCCTGGTGAGCGCTGGGCCGGTGGTTCTGGTGCTGAGGTCTACTGGGGGGGGGGGTGTGCACTTCACCACTCACACATTGGACCTTTGTTTATATTATCACTTTCGGGCACATTCATACACATTCGAACTTAAAGTTCTGGGGGTTGGGGGTAACAGGGGGAGCGACCAGCTCGACCCCTCTGTCTCTCCCGTCCTCCTGTTTGAACTGCACTACATACATTACTTGGAGTAGGGAAGGGGGTGGTTGGGGGGATTGGTGGGTGGGCGCAGTCTGTTTTAGGCTGTGGCCACTTTCTGCTCCCCTCCCGCCTGCCCCACCGATCCTTTGTTTTTAATGCAACACAACATCCACTTTTGTGGGCCAGGCAGGGAGGGGGGGTTGGTGGACCCCCACTCGACCTGTTCTTCCCCAGTTTTAATGCACCACATTACACCTAGCTGCACCATTCACGGTGTTGGGATAATGTAGCCTGTCTGGGACCAGGTTACAGAATGGGGGGGGGGGTTGGGGGTTTGGGGTTGGGGGTTTGGGGTTGGGGGTTAGGGGTTGGTGGTCTAGAGTTTCTCAAGGGCATAGGCTTGGTGTGGCTGTGGGGGTTGGGCCTCGCTGGTCATGACTTTGCGGGGGGCAGGTGGCGCCGGCGGCTTCCGTGGTTCGGCTGGGCTCCGGGAGCTGAGGGTGGGGGTCTGGCGCCCTAGGGGGCGGGTAGGCCCGGCTGGCTCCTGTACCCTTTGGTGGGTTGCAGTGCGTGATCCTTCGGTCTGTTGCTCGCTAGGGGCCTTGGCATGACGGGCTCCCTATGGGGTGCTGTCCTGTGCAGGTTGCCGGGGGGGCTACCCTGTTGCTTGGGCAGTGGTCTCCAAGGCCTCTCATGGCCTCGGATTTTCTGGGGGACGGGCCGGGACCTCCATCCCACCGCTGCATGCCCACATCTTGCCCCACCTGGCCTGGCTGTGGTTCGTGGCCTCCCCTCTGGGGAGGGGTCTGGTCCTCGGGGGGCTGGCTCTTGGGTGGCTTGGGGCCTCCGGCCTGCCGCGGGGGGCGTGGGGGTGGCTGGGTGCTGGGGGTGAGGATGGCTTAGGGCTGGGCGGACGGGTGGTCGGGGAGGGCGGGTGCGATCTGCAGGGGGGGGCCGCTGCTCTGGGCCCTGGGTGCTGTCTTTGGTATCAGCGGGGAGGCAGGTCTGTGCCCCCTTGAGTCCTGGGGTTGTCCCTGGGCCTGGCGGTTTGGGGACTGTGGGGGGGGGGGCCGGATGCCCTGGTGGCCAGGGGGGCGCCCCTGGCTGTGTTTTACTTACTTGGATATTCGGTGACCACCTCACACGCATGCAGATACTCAAGCTTCTGTCGAGACTAACTAAGAGTTATGATAGATCCCGTCAGAGCATGCTGAGTCGGGTACAAATACACATATTCTCACATCCTGTGATGCATGCCACTTCTTCTCCTATCCACGTAGGCCCACACTCCCCACACTATCAAGAAATACCAGAAATGTGGGGACATTTCTGGTGTCCCTGGTTTCGTACAACCTTTACTTCCTGTATTGCATTAGCCCAGCACTTGAATTGCTATCTTAAATCAACAATAGTAGACGTTTGTCCTCCCTTCTGTTTGTCTTGTCTTGTCCTGCCTGTCATTATTTCCCTTTCTTTCACACTGTGGTGTGGCACGGCCCTCCCCTATAGCTCACATCAGGGGTTAAATAAAGTTTAGAATGATGGAGTAGCCTACAGGGAGGGCTGGTGATGGTCACTATAGCAGTTAATCTGACTGCTAGAAAAAAAATGCATTGGTCTTTTCAACGCTGTCATATGACTCAGTGCTCAGCAGAAAAGACAATGCAGACAAGGGGAAAGGAAGAAAAAAATAAAAAAAAAGGAAAAGTTAATCTAGCAGGCGAAAAACTTAATAATTCTAACAACACACTCTTTCTATAAGGACACCAACACAAAGGAGAAGGCATGGACTAAAGGCGCTTAAGTTTGGAGAGGGCAAGATGAGCTTAACATTAAAGGTGTCCCAGTTAGGGTTGTCAAAAGTATCGATACTTAAAAAAGTATCGATACTAAAATGTTGTATCCGGATACAATACTCACTTTCAAAAGTATCGATACTACCCCCCACCCCCCGATGCCGAGCCGCTGACGCTGCGCCCCCCTCTCTCTGCCGCCTCACACACACACGAGAGCAGGCACTCTCCCCCTCCCCGTGATGCACTCGATAACAAAACAGCATGGCTAGTACTGATGCAGGCGGGCCAAATCAAGCCGTTTGGTCAAAGATAAAAAAGGTAAAAGTGTTGTTTGGAGGTATTTTGTCTTCGAGGCTAACGAGCTTGGAAAACCGAAGGACACCAAAAAGTGTTAGCCATTAGCCACAACGAGCGATTAAAGGCTGACGTAACGTAAATGATTATAAGCAGGGCTGCCAACTGTCAGGCATTCGCCGTGAGACTCACACATTTGGATGGTTTCACCCGCACTCATGCCACACCTCCGATTTCTCACACTCAAGTTAGAGGCACAGGAGCACAGAGGACGCAGAGGTTGTGTTGTGTAATATACAAGACACGCAGGTATGCACCCTATACCCACTAGAAACCCCCAAGAAATACCATATAACCACTATAAAACATAATTATAGGATGGTTGTGTAACTTAAAGTTCACTTTCCGTGTACGCGCGCTCCTCTTTGTGCCGGCGTGCGTAAAGGCGCAGATAGACACGCATACCAGCAGACAGTGAGAGATCGTCAGTCACTATGTGTGATTTTATATTTCAAACTGTGTCTTGATAGCTCATGAGCACATTTTTAATTAACACAGAGACTTAAAAAAGATGAGTCACCCTTTTGATGAATCAAAATGCAGCATTGTTCATCAGTCCATCAGAGTTGCTGTTTTCACTCACTCACTGTTTTCTAAATGATAAATTCATCCTGAGGTTTCCTGGGTCACATATTCTTCATGATGTGAGCAATCTTTTAAGGGTCAAGCTTCAAATACAATCTACTAGTGCAGTGGTTCTCAACCTGTAGCTGGAGGCCCATAAGTGGGTCTCAGGCCTGTTTTTAGTGGACAGTGCATAAATCAGGCAAAATTTTGAAAAATGTCTTTATTTTATTTATTTTTGGACTACCTCAGGCCTAAAACTTTCTTTTTACACAACTGTTTGTTGTGTGTGTGGTACTGTTAATTGTTACATGTTGCAACAGAGGTTATATTTGCATTTTTTTTGTTAATAAAAATGTTTTTTTAAATATTAGGTTCTTTCTTTTTCATCCTTGTGGTATAGAAAATAGTATGGAGTATTGAATATTTTCCTGAGTATCGGTATCGAGTTGAAAATTTTAGTATCGTGACAACCCTAGTCCCAGTCCGATATTAATATCAGATATCGGTCCGATATCAGCAAAAAAACAAATATCGGTATCGTATTGGAATGCATCGAAAATGTCCGATATCAGCACTCTGATATAAGCAGTCTATTCCAGACGCCGCTCCTGCTGTTTTTATTTGATTTACTTAGGTTAGTTTCTGGGTCTTCTAATTTATTCTTTATTTTATTCAAGTACTAGTATTTTTTATGTTTAATGTTAAAATTTCTGTTTCCCATTGGTTAATAATAAATGGATCAGTTTTTCCTCATACCTACTGTTGCTGACTACTGTTCTTTGTTTGAATAATATCACTTAATCAAGCCTTTTCTAACATGTCAGACATACTACAAAATAAGTAATCAAAGTAGGCATGTTTAATGCTGATATCATATCGGATAAATATCGGTATCGTATCGGGAATGAAAATGTAATATCGGGACATCCCTACTTAACATACTAATTAATTACCATGAAGGTGTGTCGTCATGGGTGGGATTCCTGCTGAAACATGGTTTTCCTGTGATCTTGTAATCTCGGGTATCCAGCTGCTATGGGCGCTGCGCTGCTCTGCGCTGCGCTGCGCTGCGCTGCTCTGCTCTGCGCTGCTCTGCTCTGCGCTGCTCTGTGCTCTGCTGTTGTTACGTACACAGCAGGAAGCGTCATATGTCATTGTGTCTCTGCACTGTAAATACTGTGAAATGACAAATTTATATTGTCAAAAAATTTTTATACCAGTATTGTTGTAAATGGTATGATAAAGCACACCCTGGTGCTGCCACTGTTAATTTAACAATGTGCACTTTGTGAAAAGTTCTATATATTTCACAATGATCTTATGTTCTCTTCTACAGTTTTTCACACTTGTGTTTGGTGTTAGTAGTATTGGTGTTTGGTCATCTACTTCATGCAAAACAAATCTGTCGTACAAACACACTGGAAACAAATCTTTTATTTATGTATTTGTGTATTTTTTTAATTTAAATTTCAGAACATTGTCACATTCAAATGCTTATATTTCCACAGGTATCATGCTGGTGTTGGTCATGAAAGATGTTTGACAGTAGTAAGGAGAATATGGCCTGAAAGGGAGTGAGTGACCCAAATAAATTGTAAACATAATTATATATTTATTAGTGCTGTCAGGCAATTAAAAAAAAATTATCTAATTAATTACAGGATTTGTAATTAATTAATCTAATTAATCCCATTTTAAACTCACATCTGCTTAAGGTCCCAAAATAAAGAATCTAAATTCCAGGACATTAAAATTACATTAAAAGACAAGGTAAGGTAAGCTGATTTGATTTTTAGGACGTTTTTTGCTTCTGTTCACATTTTTACTCGATGCAATATGAACTTCTATACTTCTATGAGGTCAGGAGAACCAGGGCTAAAGGCTAAAAACTGTGAGGAACTATGTACAAAACACTTTTTTCAAGTCTTGGATCAAAGAAAAGTGAAGTATTCTCAGTTTGACATGCTCTGAACACACAAACTGTTGTCATTGGTGCAGAGCAGCCCCAAGCTGAAACATGACACCAGGAAGATGGAAGGAAATTTTCAAAGAATTCTTTAGATTTAAATACAAGACCTTTTTCGTTCATTCAGGGCTTGTTTGATGCAGTAGAGAGTGTAAAATGACCTGTTTTTTACAGAGTTGAGCTAGAGCAAATGGTTGATTTTCTGCAGATTTTCAAAAAGGACGTGTGAATAAACGAGATGTTGACGCCAGTCCCCTTCTCTCTTACCCCCCGGTTCAAAGCATGTCGATAGATGTTATACATTCAGGGACCGTCGGAAATTTGAAAATCTGACGAGAACACCACTTTTTCCATGTAGGACAAACGGTTTGTAAATGCTAGGCATTTGAAAATAAGTGCGTCTTTGAGCGCCTCGCGGGTTTGGGATCCAGATCAATCTGCGTTAATTTTTATGACGCGTTAATTTGCGGTGTAATTAATTAATCTAATTAACGCGTTAAAATGACAGCCCTAATATTTATATATAAATAGAAAATAGAATAGAATAGAAAACACTTTATTTATCCCCTAGGGGAAATTCAGGAGTCACAGCAGCAATCAAGAAAGCGAAAGTAGGAAAGTGTATACAAAGTGCAAAAAGGTCCACAAGAAAATAGATGACGACAGACCGTCCACCACTCTCCAGCCCAGCCAGTCTCCACCTCCACAGGGTCCAGGACTGAGCCTCCCCAGCAGTCTGTTCAGTCTCTGTCTCCTGGATCCTGTCTGCCCACAGCAGGCGAAGCTCCTCCAATGTGTCACCGGCGTCCGATGTCAGCTCAGTCAGCCACGTCCATGAACAGCATGATGCCACACTGCCCTCCGGCAGCCCCTCTGCTGCTGGGCTAGCACGGCTAGCTCGTCCATCCCACCGGAGTTAGATCCCACGTTCCCAACAACGATGGATGGAAGGACAGGTCCACGTCGTCACCTCCTGGCTCACACCCTAGGACCAGCACGTCGTCCTCACCTCACCCTCCTTACCTCGAGGGAAATCATCAAGCCCTACTCCAGTTAGCATTGACATGCTACAGGCTGCTAACAGCTAATTTCACATGTAAACAATGCAGCCATGGTTAGATGTAGGGTCTCCAGACAAACACAGGCGAAAAGTAGTAAAAATATCGCTGAAGCCACAAAAAGTTTGGTGTCCATGACCAACAATGAACCATAAAAAGTAATGATCCACTCCAAATACAAAGATGATGAAAAAGAGACGAAAAAAATTACAAGAAACGGACAAAGAAGAGAGAGCTGCTTCAACAGGCAGCTACTTGGGCAGCGCCGAGTGTAGTGTAGTGTTGTTCTTGGTGTTGTAAATGATATAGATTGTAAGTATAATGTTGGGCTTTCCAAGAAATGTGTTTTAGGTGTTTGATCAGTTAGTGAGAAAAGGCGCAAATGTTCACAAGCTGGTCCATGCTGGTCCAGGCGATGCTACCCTCACAGCTCAGTCAGCTCCGGAGGTCCTGGAAAAACAGAAACAAAAGGTCACGACAAATGATTTCACTTGTAGTCCAGTTTGGATGGGGGTCAAAGGGGCAGGGGAAACACAGGGTCTTGGAGCTTATGGAAAGAGGAAAGCAACAATTTAGGCTCAAAGTTACTACTGGTATCGAAAGACTATGCAAATATACAGCTACAGCACAAATTCACCCTTCAAACCTAGAGGACAACCCCACCACAAAGACCATCTCTGTGTAGACCAGCTTTTGAACACTTGCATAAATTCAAACTTACAGATGAAACACCTAATACACATTTCTGGAAAGCCTGACATGATGTTTACACTTTACACCATTCATAGCCACCCACTACAACACCATGGTTATATTTTATCAATAGTTGGGTTTATAATCTACTGGAGTCCCCCCTTTTTAGGCTCCGTACAGTTAACTTATCCCGTTTATGAGCAACACCGGCATTATACCTGTGGAAATATACATGTTTGAGTATGACAATGTTTTGAAGAAAAAAAAAGTAATCATCAGTGGCTGGATCTGTTTCTAGGGAAGCAGATTAGGGCCATTTTGGACGGAGAAAACAATTTTGGGCAAAGCGAGGTTAAAGTCATAATGATGAGAAAAAAGTCAAAAAGATTGAAGTCAAAATGATGCAAACAAAGTTGAAATGTCGCGAGTAAAGTTGAAATGACTGGAATAAAGTCGAAAAACAATTTCGAGATGAAGAGGTAATGACGAGAATAAAAGTTAAAATGTCCAGATTAAAGTAGAAAGGACAAGAATAAAGTAAAAAAAATTGAGATAAAAGTCAAAACAACGAGAATAGAGTTGAAGAAAAGGTTGAAATGAAGAAGAACGAAGTCGAAAAACGATTTTGAGATTAAAGCCGAAATGATGACAATAAATTCGAATTTCAAATTTCAAGTCAAAATTTGGAGACTAAAGTCAAAATGAGAGGAAGAAGTCTCAACAACCTGCCCTGATGTTTAGCGGCAGTACACTGAGTACACTCAGCTCCTCAACAGCCACAGGCAAAATTGACAGTAGTAGCAGCTGCCATACAGGACAAACGGCTGTCTTCAGGATACGTGTATGTTCTGAAAATTGTTAGATGTTCTGTTCAGGATATAAAGGATTTTAAAAAACAAAGAAAGAGTGAGCTTTTTGACTTTAATTTTAAAAATCAAAACTGAACATTGAAATTGGTGCTTAGGTTGTGCGCGCTGACGCACAGCCAAGCACTTAAGAGCGCACAGGAAAAATCCAGTGGAAATTCATGCAGTAGGGCTGGGTGATATGGCCTTAAAATAAAATCTCTGATTTTTTCACAAAAATTTCAAGTTACGATTTTTTGATGTTTTTTTTTTCCTTTTAAAGAAAACGATAAGTACAAATGACAGAGACAACTCAAAACCAGTTTTGTTTTAATTTTGTCAAAAACTTAAAATAATAAAAGTAACCTCTATCTGACTCTTGGAATTAAAGTTTCAGCCCTTCTTCTGTTTCAATAACTTCACTTTGTAGTTATAAGGGAGGCACATTCACATTGAAAGCTGCACCATTTTGTACATTTTGAATTTAAAAATCCTGCTAGGAAAAGCGTGTACAGTACTGTTTCAGTGCACTACAGCACTGTTCTGTTATATTCTGCTTTTAAATGATTTAAAAAAACCACTTTGTTTCTGTCTAGTTTTATTTTTTAAGGTTGTAGCCTGTTTATCCTATATTTTAATACAGACAAATAAGTAAAAATAAATGCTATTTATTCAAGTGTGGGCTCACAAATGTCATGCCTCCCTGCAGAAGTCAGTGCCCTGGTTGGGGGCACCCCAGTCTAAAAAGTCTGGTCCGCCCCTGCTTGACAGAGCGCGGCTCGATGCTGGTTTGTTATGTTGCTCTGCTCGTCAGCGGATGGATTACTGCTGAATGGAGGATTTAGTTGGTGGAACAGAGGGAGTTGCAGGGAAAGACGGAACTCAGCTTTCCCCAGGTAAAAGCCAAACAACTTCTCAGTCATGTCCGTCCAGGCAGCGCTGCTCTGTTCGATCGCCCATTGTCGTTCCGTCTCCCTCCCCGCAGTCTACTTTCACAAATCATGATCCGTCCATGTCACCATAAGAGGGGATTTTCTTCAGTAGAGTGGGGATGTTCTGAGAAAAACTAATGTATATTTCTTTACTATCTAATCTTCAAAATGATCAGTGTATTAACTTTGAAGAGCAGCAGGTTTTACGCGCCTCAGTCACATTATTAATAATCTGCAGGTGAACATGAAAGGGTCCCGGCTTTGGAAATGTTTGAGTCAAAGATCTTAAACTCCTGAAAGGTGACTGATCGAAAACAGAGGATTGGAGGAAAGGGATTTGAACGTTTACTGACGAGAGGTCTAGATTATATTAACCTCTTAGGGCTGTTGAGACAGACCATAAGGAACACGTGTCTGTCAAGGTGCTGGGTGTCAAAGACATTCAAGAACATTTTATGAAACTTAGGTTTCTGTTGTTTCGTTAGTGAACTGTTAAAGCATGCTGCACACACGTGGAGTCAGCGCGTGCTGCGGTATAAAAGGTGCACAATAGCGGGGGAGAAAAATTCAAATTCAAATTTTTTAAATCGTCCACAAGAAAAAGTTCAAATTAATCAATATAACCGATATATCGCCCAGGCCTATCATGCAGACTGTTTTGAACACTTTAAGATCTGTTTTTTTGCTATGATTCATACCATGTGGGAAAGACAAAGCCAATGCTGTGTTCTAATAAAGTTTTGATCTTTCAGGTGGCTTGATATATTGCAGAGGTCAAATCATTCACTGAGTAACATCGAAGAAAATGCCACACCTCAGATATGACAGTAGTTCAATTAAGAGAGACTTATACAACAGAAAAAGTTATGAACAGATTTAATGAATAAATGCATGCAAATGAAGTTTGGCAGTTAGAACCCATCAAGTGTTGAGCAAAATAATCAATGTAGGGGGTACAATGGCGTTATGAATTATGATTATCACCCGTAAGAATACGTACCTTAGGGGGAGTCTGATGATTCTAGATAAAAGCAAAGAGAAGGCATAGAAATAATGTGAAATAATACAAATAATTGGGGTAAGTGAAGATAGAAAGGAAATATGATTACAACTCAACCCATGATGTGAGCAATGACAGAGGTGAGAGGTCCGACAACCTTGGATGTGAGCAATGACAGTGTGCAGAGGTCCGACAACCTTTTGTCAGCAATGACAGTAAGCAGAGGTTCCACGACCTTTTGTCAGCAGTGACAGTGAGCAGAGGTCCGATGACCGTTGGTGACAGAAGTGACAGTGTGCAGAGGTCCGACGACCTTTGTGTCAGCAACGACAGTGTGCAGAGGCCCCACAACCATATGAAAGGCAGCAATGACCTGAATTATGCAGCTGTGAATTAATAGTGATAAATGAGATAACTTAGTGACCCAATGTGAATCCGACCACCACCAGTTATATGTTTTGAATATTTTAACATTTAATACTCACAAACTGGAAACTTTAGTGCTTTAGGTGCTGCTCTATTTTGCATAATCTGTTGAGCAGTTGCCATTCCTTGTTTTAGGGGTTAATTCTCTTCATGTATGTTTTCTTGTTTTGTAATGGGAGCAGGAGTAAGATGGAGTTGTAGGAATAGAAAGTCTTGTATCTTGTATGATACAGAAGTTTAGTTTTCCCAAGGGATTCTTTTGTTTTGTTTTGAGTGCATGAGAAGCAGGGGGGAACCCTCTGGGCCTTTCAAGGTATTCAATGGGGGCCTAATAAAAATATTAAAAGAACTCCTTAATAGTTATTTTATTCCTTTATTTTGTTTTTATTTATTTATTTTACTCAATGAAATCATAGCAATGAGTTTTGTATTATTTTTATAAACTTGTCCTGGCAAACAATGGGTTAATATAACTAAATGGAAAATGGACCAATCACAATTTTCCTTTTGATGGTATCTGGGTAAATCAGCGACACATTCTGGCAGGCAGGGCCTTCAGTAACTGCAACGAATGCCTGTGTAACTCAAGGGAATGTGGACACAATTTGACAATGACAGCTGTCTTAGCCAATCATATTTATTTAAGTTGTGGGCGATTCTGGCTATTGTTTTTATTTCTTTGTTTTATTGTTTATTGCCACATGTGGTCCCATGGTCCTACTGGAGGCCCAGTGGCTGGGGCCACGGTTCGCCACTGATGAGAAGTATGTGTGTATGTTTTGTCTCTCCTTGTATCTTGTTATCCCTCCTCCTTGTTTTTCTTTTTTCTTCTCTCTTTCTCTGTTTCATTTTCTCTCTCTGCTCTTTTCACAGCTCAGTCAGCCAGTTCTGTGAATAATTCATCTTGATGTCTGGTAGAAATCTTCGTTTCCTCTCATGGAATGTCAAAAGAATGAATAATGTCGTCAAAGTCAACAAGGTAATATCACACCTGCAACACCTGAAGGGGAGATCTGTGCTTCTTACTAGAAACTCACCTTCGCAATTCTGAAATATCTTGTGTAAAAAGGGCTTGGATGGGTCACTTATTCCACTCTGGGTTTACTGAGAGGGTAAGGGGTGCTTGCAATTGTTATACAACTCCTTCCAAACCTCTGTTACTATATCTGATCCTAATGGACGTGTTGTTAAAGTCTCTGACAAACCACCCCTGTAGTCCTGGCTTCAGTGTATGCTCCCACTTGGGATGATGACAAATTTGTATCTTTTTTTTTTTTCTTCTTCTTCACTTAATCTTTAAGACCACCTTATCATTGTTTGGGGCGATTTTAATCTGGTATAGGACACCACACTTGATAGATCATCTGCTAAACATATCACTCTAACAAAATCAGCTACCACCTTAAAATTTCATACAGACCATTTGGGATTGTCTGACCCTTGGAGAACTAGGTTTCCTTACAATAAAGAATTTTCCTTCTTTTCTCATGTGCACCATAGCTTCTCGCAAATAGATTTCTTCCTACTGGATAATAAACTGTTGCACAGTACTGTTGCCTGTGAATATCATAGTATAGTCATCTCTGATCATGCCCTTGCATCAGTAGACATTACTTTCTCCCTCTGCAGACCTGCTCATAAATTCTGGAAATTAAAGTCACAGTTGCTCTCTGAAGCTAAATTTAAAGAATTTCTCATTGAGGAAATCAATTTCTTCTTTAACAATTACAATAATTGACATGCCTGATATCAGCAGTGATATACTGTGGGATTCTTTTAAAACATATTTACGCATGCAGATCATCTTATTTGTTTCCCATTCTAAAAAATCATAACTTTCTAAGTTGACAGAACTATCCGATGAAATCCGTATTTTAGATCCCCAATACGCCTCCAATCCCTCAGCTGCATTACACAAAAAGAGATTACAGCTACAGTCTCAATATGAATTGCTATCAACCAGCAAAGTTGAGATTCAGCTTTTACAAACAAAGCAACGCTTCTTTGAACAAGTTGATAAACCTGGCAAACTATTAGCATATCAAGCCCGCTCTGCAACTGCCTCTAAACTCATACCTAACATAGCATCACCAGCTGGGTTAGTTACAACAGATCCTAGGGAAATTTTTAATACTTTCTCTAATTATTATTTAACACTCTACTCGTCCGAAATCTCCTTCCACAACTGGTCAGAGCCAAATCCCCTAGACTACTTTACATTCCCTCAAGTAGACAACAATGTGTTTAGTAATCTAGGAGCCCCCATAACATTTGCTGAGGTCCAAGAAACTAGCGGGTCTTTACAAAGCTCCAAATCCTCTGGACGGATACTCCACAGAATTTTTCAAAACCTTTTCTTGCAAACTAGCTCCCATCCTAGTAAGGGTATTTAATGATGCATTTGCAAGAGGGTAACTTCCTTCTACATTCTCAGAAGTGTCAATAACCTTGTTACTTAAGAAGGATAAAAATCCTCTCCACTGCAGCAGCTATAGGCCCATCTCCCTCTTAAATGTTGACTCTAAAAATTGTCCAAAGTGCTCGCCACTTGTCTCCTGAAGGTCACCCCTACGCTAACGAACCCGCACCAGACCAGTTTCATCTCTGGTCGGTTGTTCAACATCATCTGCTCTTCTTCAGACTCCATCCCGGCTGAAATCATCCTATCTCTAGACGCCGAAAAGGCTTTTAATCGGGTCGAGTGGAGCTACTTGTTCCATATTCTAAGTAAATTCAGTTTTGACTCCAACTTCATATCATGGATTAAGCTTCTTTACATTTCCCCCTGTGGCTAAGATGAATATTAACGGTATAAAATCTAATTCATTTCCTTTATCCTGGGGCACTCGTCAGAGATGCCTGCTTTCCCCATCTCTGCTTGCTCTAGCCTTCAAGCCCTTAGCCGCATGGCTTTGTTATGAAGATAAATTTGAAGGGATTTTCTCGATTTGGCTTATTTCTTTATGCAGATGACCTTCTGCTTTACATCACCAATCCAACTTCATCACTTCCTGTTATCTTGGATATTCTAGAACAATTTATGAAATTATCTGACTATAGAATTAATAGGGGTGTCCCGATATTACATTTTCACTTCCGATACGATACCGATACTGCAGCATTGAGTATTGGCCGATACCGATATTAATCCGATACGATATCAGCATTAAACATGCATACTTTTATGACTTATTTTGTAGTATGTCTGTCATGTTAGAAAAGGCTTGATTCAGTGATTTTATTCAAACAAAGAACAGCAGTCAGCAACAGTAGGTATGAGGAAAAACTGACCCATCTATTATTAACCAACGGGTAACAGAAATTTTAACATTAAACATAAAAAAATACTAGTAATTGAATAGAATAAAGAATAAATTAGAAAACCCAGAAAATAACCTAAATAAATCAAATAAAAAAAGCAGGAGCGGAGTCTGGAATGGACTGCTTATATCGGAGTGCTTATATCAGAGATTTTAGATGCATTCCGATACAGTACCGATATTTGTTTTTTTGCTGATATCGGACAGATATCCGATATTAATATCGGACTGGGACACCTCTAAAAATTAACCTACATAAAAGCGAGTACCTTCCAATTAACTCCACTGCAGAGAACCTCCCTCTCGCTCTCTTCCCTTTTAGGAAAACGACCCAAGGATTAAAATATCTTGGTGTTCTTGTAACAAAACCATTCTCTGAGTATTTTTGCAAAAAACTTTCAACCTTTACTTGAGCGCTGCAGATCAGATCTGACTAGGTGGTCCACTATCCCTTTACCTTTACCAGGTCGTATCAGCCTGATCATAATGACGGTACTTTTCCCTGCTTTCTTTATATCTTCATGTTCATCTCAACATGTTCCAGTGCTCATCTGCAAATCTTTTTTTTCTTCACTTGGCCAGCTGATTAATTCCTTTTTTTTACGGTGCAATAAATAAGCTAGAATAAAGATCAACTCTCCAA